>NC_045963.1:73533013-73713013 GCF_010909765.2 Amblyraja radiata
TGCGCTCCCGTGTGGGCAGCCCGGTGGCGGGGCGTAGACCTGCCGTGTGGGGGACCGGCTTTCCCGGCTGGATGTGCTCTCCGTGTGGCAGCTGGTGCGGGGCGAGACGCTGCCTTGTGGTTGGCCCCGGTGCGGCGGAGACTTGCTAACGGCGGCTGAGGCGCGTTCTGGCAGCGGCGACCTGATCCGGGGCTCGGCCGGCGGCCAGTGGCTGAAATGCTGGAGCTCTCGCAGGTCACAGGCTGGTGCCTGTTTTTCCGGTAACCCGTTGCTACGCTGGCTTGCAGCTTCGCCCACCACCCGGCCGCGTAGCTTGACCGCTGTACTTGATGCCATCGCCCGGTGGGGTATCGCCTCGCGCAGAGGGAGAAGAGGAGGGAAGAGACAGTAACTCTAAGACTTTTGCCTCCATCACAGTGAGGAGGTGTTTGGTGAACTCCTGTGGTGGATGTTAATTTGTGTTTATTGTGTTTTGTTATTATTACATGTATGGCTGCAGGCAACAGCATTTCGTTCAGACCGAAAGGTCTGAATGACAAATAAAGGATTCAATTCAATTCAATTCAATGCATCTGTACATTGTGGATGGCTTGATTGTAATCATGTGTAGTTTTTCTGCTGACTGGTTAGTACCACAAAAGCCTTTCACTGTACCTCGGTACACGTGACAATAAACTAAACTGATAGTACATAGTGTTCGCACCAAATTAATTTATTTTGAGGTACGGAGCCGAAACAGGCCTTCGGCCCACCGGGTCCGCGCCGACCAGCGATTCCCGCACACCTCACGCTACCCCACACCACACTAAGGACAATTTACACTTACACCAAAGCCAATTAACCTACAACCCTGTACGTCTTTGGAGTGTGGGAGGGGGAACCGAAGATCCTGAAGAGAACCCATGCTGGTCACGGGGAGAACGTACCAACTCCTTACAGACAGCGCTCGTACTCGGATCGAACCAAGGGTCTCCGGCACCGCGAGCGCTGGAAGGAGCAACTCTACCGTTGCGCCACCGTGCCGCCCTATCTTTAAACAAAACACACTCGCCACTCATGTGGTCCCCTGGGGCGAAATACTTCGAGAGGTGTCCCCAGGCTCAGCCCCTCACGGAGATACTGAAGCAAGGAGTATGATGAGATATCTTCATTCTGGAAACACTTAAAACAGCATTTGCACAAATCAGGTTTTGACTGTACCTTTCACCTTGATGATTACGCTGGAACATGGGGGATGGACTGTTTCACCTGCAGTAAAGAATGCAAATCCCCTTCGGTCCTTAGTTTGGTTTATTCATTGAGACCCCAGTCACTCCCTCTTCTCCCCCCCTCCCATCGGCACGAGGTACAGAAGTGTGGAAAACGCACACCTCTCCAGATTCAGGGACCGTTTCTTATAACCTAGAATATGAAAATAGAAAATAAGTGCAGGAGGAGGACCATTTGGCCCCCTTCAACCAGCAGTGCCATTCATTGGATATGGCTGATCGTCCCAATCAATAAACCCGTGCTGCCTTCTCCCCATATCCCTTGATTCCACTAGCCCCTAGAGCTCTATCTAACGCTCTCTTAAATCCATCCAGTGATTTGGCCTCCACTGTGGCAGGTAATTCCCACAAATTCACAACTGTCTGGGTGAAAACGTTTTTTCTCACCTCAGTCTTAAATGGCATTTCCTTTATTCTAAGACTGTGGCCCCTTGTTCTGGACTCGCCCCACATTTGGGGACATTTTTCCTGCATCTAGCTTGTCCAGTTCTTTTATAATTTATATAGATACTACCCCTCATCCTTCTAACTCCAGTGAATACAAGCTAGTCTTTTCAATCTTTCCTCATATGACAGTCCCGCCATCCCAGGGATCAATCTTCCTGGTTGTATCAGGCAACTGAACCATCCGCCCTAACAACTCGAGAGTGGTCATCAGCTTCTATCTACCTCATTGGGTACCCTCAAAGTTATAGTATCATGTTCAACTACCTTCTTCAGACTGGACACTGGACAAGTACAGTACATGGATAGTTTATAGACACAAAAAGCTGGAGTAACTCAGCGGGGACAGGCAGCATCTCTGGAGAGAAGGAATGGGGCACGTTTTGAGTCGAGACCCTTCTTCAGGCATCTCGACCCAAAATGTCACCCATTCCTTCGGTCCAGAGATGCTGCATGTCCCGCTGAGTTACTCCAGCTTTTTATGTTCATCTTCGGTTTGAACCAGCATCTGCAGTTCTTCTGACACATGGATAGTTTTGTTTAGTTTATTATTGTCACGTGTACCGAGGTACAGTGAAAAGCTTTTGTTACATGCTATCCAGTCAATGGAACGGTCTAGACATGATTACAATCAAGCCGTCTACAGGCTACAGATAAAGGATAAAGGGTACAACATTTGTGCAAATTAAAGTCCGATTATATCTGATACATAGTGCAAAAGGTCTGACGAAGGGTCTCGACCGAAACTACACCACCATGTTCTCCAAGGGATGCTGCCTGATCTGCTAAATTGCCCCAGGACTTTGTGCTTTTGTGGCTGTGCCATGCGTGTGCTTTGCACAGGCGCTTGGTCATTGTCATCGTATAGTAGTACTTCTGATTCATTGTGATCATTCGAATACAACCAACAGGGCAGACTTCCAAAGGTGCAGTCGCCTGTGTCAGTGTCTGGATAATGGGTTGCTTTCGAACCACCGTATAACTGGACATGGATTTTTTGAGGATAGCAACTAGGAAAAATGACGAGGGAGAGCCATGGGTGATGCGTCCCTGGACGGTCCAGAAAGCCTTTGATAAGGCCCATATAGGAGATTAGTGAGCGAAATTAGAGCCATGGGTTATTGGGGTAGGGGTACTGACCATGGATAGAAAATTGGTTGGCAGACAGGAACCAAAGAGTAGGGATTAATGGTCCCCTTTCAGAATGGCAGGCAGTGATTAGTGGGGTACCGCAGAGGCTCGGCTATGGACCGCAGCTATTTACAATATACATCAATGATGATGATTCTCCTCTTCTTCTTCCTTCTCCTCCTCCTCCTCCTCCTCCTCCTCCTCCTCCCCGTCCTCCTCCTCCTTCCCGTCCTCCTCCTCCTGCCTCCTCCTCCTCCTCCTCCCCTCCCCCTCCCCCCCCCCTCCCCTCCTTCCTCCCCTCCCCATCCCCTTCCCCTCCAGCCCCCTCCCCTCACCTCCTCCCCCTCCTCCCTCCCGCTTTCAAGATCGGCTCTTACAGATGCGGAAGAAGGGATCATGGGGAAGAGGCAGGAACAGGTCCTAATTGGGGATGCTCAGCCATGATTACATGAATGGCAGTGCTGGCTCAAGGGACCGAATATCCAACTCCTGCACATATCGTCATTGTCAATGAAAGGAATAGATCAGGTAGAGGCACAGATCAATCAATCAATTAATCAGATTATTCGTTCACATACACAATAAAGAGCAGTGAAATGAATTTTGTCAGCAGTGGTACAATCAAAAAAGAACACACAATACACAATAAAAATTTAACGCAACAGCATTCTTCACCTGTGGTGGAAGGCACAAAGTACAGTCAGTCCTCCTCCATTGTTCCCCCGTGGTCGGGGCCATAAACCTCCGCAGTCGCCGCTGCGGGTGGCCAGATGTACATGCCCTCTGGTCTGAAAGGTAAGTCCCGAATCGATGCTTCCCTACCGGAGACCGCGGCTTCAAGATGACGTGGGCCACAGGCCGGCAGTCGGAGCTCTTCCCCAGGGATCCCCGACGAAGGATCCCGCTCCGGAGGGTAAGTAAGTCCCCGCTGCGCCCGCGGCTAGAAGCACCGCAGTCCGCGGCTTCAAGATGTTGTAGTCTCTTGCCCAGAATGCGGGAATAAAACCGGAGGATATCGTTTTAAGGTGTTGGGGGAAAGACTTAATAGGAACCTGAGGGGTAAACCTTTCATACAAAGGGTGGTTTTGTATGGAACGTGCTGCCGGAGGAGGTAGTTGAGGTCGGGACTCGCGCAAAATTTAAGAAATGTTTATCTGTCGGAAGGAACTGCAGATGCTGGTTTAGCGAAGATGGATACAGAATGATACAAAATGCTGAAGAAATTCAACAGGACAGGCAGCATCTTTGGAGAGATGAAATCCGTGACGTTTCGTGTCGAAACCCTACTTCTTCATCTGAAGAACGGTGTCGACCCGAAATGTCGAGGTGCTGAGATGCAACCTGTCCCGCTGAGTTACTCCAGCATCTTGTGTCTGACTTAAGAAACATTTAGACAGGTACATGGATAGGACAGGTTTGGAGGGATATGGGTCAAATGTAGGCAGGGGGGACTGGTGTAGATGGGGCATGTTGGTGGGCAGGGGCAAGTTGGGCTGAAGGGCCTGTTTCCACACTGTAAGACTCTATGACTCTCTCTGACTATAACTAAATGTTAAGTGAGTGAAATTCCCATCAGGAGGAGATAGAATTAACCTGTGGAATAGAATAGTGAAAGACTTGGATAGATTGGATGTAGAGAGGATGTTTCCATTAGTGGGAGGGTCTAGGACCAGAGGTCATAGCCTCAGAATTAAAGGACGTTCCTTTTTGAAGGAGATGAGGAGAAATTACTATAGTCAGAGGGTGGTGAATCTGTGGGATTCATTGCCGCAGAGAGCTGTGGAGGCCAAGTCAGTGGATATAGTTAAGGCAGAGGTGGACAGGTGCTTGATTAGTGCGGGTGTCAGAGGTTATGGAGAGAAGGCAGGAGAGTGGGGTTAGGAGGGAGAGATCGGTCAGCCATGATTGAATGGCGGAGTAGACTTGATGGGCCAAATGGCCTAATTCTACTCCTATCACTTATGACCTTATGTGGCGTCTCAGAGTAATAATCATGCTCTAAATGGTACCCTGCGCCATGGGAAGTCTACTGTACTAGCAAAGCAGTGTGTTCTCTCCACCTACTAGTTTTAGGCAAGACTGAATGGCATTCAGTCAACTATGCATCAGAAACAACTATGAATATGCTATACCAAGAATGAAGAAAGGGTCCTGACCCGAAACGTTGCCTATCCATTCCCTCCACACATGAGGCCATAGTCATACAGTGTGGAAACAGGCCCTTCTGCCCAACTGCCCCATGCTGAACACAATGCCCCATCTACACTAGTCCCACCTGCCCAGGTTTGGCCATTATCCTGCTAAACCTGCTGCCTGACCCGCTGAGTGACTCCAGCACCTTGTGTTTTACTCAAGATTCCAGCATCTGCAGTTCCTTTTCATCTCTGTGTTATACAAAAACAGAGTGTCCTACCATCCTGCATTTGGCCCATATCTCACCTGCCTGCGTTTGGCCCATATCTCACCGGCCTGTGTTTGGCCCATATCCTACCATCCTGCATTTGGCCCATATCCCACCTGCCTGGTCCATATCCCACCTGCCTGCGTTTGGCCCATATCCCACCTGCCTGGTCCATATCCCACCTGCCTGCGTTTGGCCCATATCCCACCGGCCTGCATTTGCCCCATATCCCTCCTGCCTGCGTTTGCCCCATATCCCACCTGCCTGCGTTTGGCCCATATCCCACATGCCTGCGTTTGGCCCATATCCCACCGGCCTGCATTTGGCCCATATCCCACCTGCCTGCGTTAGGCCCTATCCCACCTGCCTGCGTTTGGCCCATATCCCACATGCCTGCTTGGCCCATATCCCACCGGCCTGCGTTTGGCCCATATCCCACCTGCCTGCGTTTGGCCCATATCCCACCTGCCTGTGTTTGACCCATATCTGTCCTAATTCTGTCCTATCCACTGTGAGGGAGTTGACAGTAAAGCATCAGCAACTACCTCGCCACCTCCTTTGCAGCTCAGCAGCTTGAACCAACTTTAGCAAAGCATCATCAGCCTGCATCATCAGCCTGGGTGGCACAGTGTCGTAGCTTTCAGGGCTGCAGCCTCACAGCGCCAGAGACCTGGCCTCGATCGTGACGCTGGGTGCTGTCTGCACGTAGCCTGCACCTTCTCCCTGGGACCGCGTGGGTTTCCTCCGGGTGCTCCAGTTCCCCCCCACATCCCAAAGATGTGCAGGTTTGTATCTCGTTTTGCCTGTGTTTATTGCCCCTAGTCTGTAGGGACTGGATGAGACACGGGTTAACATAGAACCAGTGTGAACCTAGTGTCTCCTCCCTTCTCCCCTTGACACCCGTACTAATCAAGAATCCATCATCTTGGCTTTAAAAATATCAACTGACTTGGCCTCCCTAGCCTTCTGTGGCAATGAGTTCCACAGATTCACCACCCTCTGGCTGAAGAAATTCCTCCTCATCTCCTTTCTAAAGGTACATCCTTTAATTCTGAGGCTGTGCCCTCTGGTCCTAGACTCTCCCATTACTAGAAGCACTCTCTCCATGTCCACTTTATCCAGGCCATTGGAGTGGAAATTGCTCCTAGCGGGTAGGGAGCAGATGAGATAGTGGGTGGATAACTCTGAATCTGCTATCATTCCTGGTGCCTTGTGATTGAGGCAGTGCAGCATTGGTTCACGAGATTGGTCCCTGGGATGGCGGGACTGTCATATGAGGAAAGATTGAAAAGACTAGGCTTGTATTCACTGGAGTTTAGAATGATGAGGGGGTTTCTTATAGAAACATATGCAATTATAAAAGGACTGGTCAAGCTAGATGCAGGAAAAATGTTCCCAATGTTGGGCGAGTCCAGAACCAGGGGCCACTGTCTTAGAATAAAGGGGAGGTCATTTAAGACTGAGGTGAGAAAAAACTTTTTCACCCAGAGAGTTGTGAATTTATAGAATTCCCTGCCACAGAGGGCAGTGGAGGCCAAGTCACTGGATGGATTTAAGAGAGAGTTAGATAGAGCTCTAGGGGCTAGTGGAATCGAGGGATATGGGGAGAAGGCAGGCACAGGTTATTGATTGGGGACGATCAGCCATGATCACAATGAATGGTGAGGCTGGCTCGAAGGGCCGAATGGCCTCCTCCTGCACCTATTTTCTATGTTTCTATGTTTCTATGCCCTTCCTTCACTGCCGATGAACTTGGTGATCAATGGTCGGCATGGACTCGGTGGGCCGAAGGGTATGTTTCCATGCCGTATCTTTAAAAGATAAACTAAACTTATGTCTGTGTCGGAAGGAACTGCAGACGTGCTCATTTGTGCTGAAGATAGACACAAAGTGCTGGAGTAACTCAAGGTGACGTTTCGGGTCTGAAGGTTTCCGACCCAAAACATCACCAAAACATCCTGCCCTGCTAAGATGCTGCCTGGCCCGCTGAGTTACAAATTCCAGCACTCTGTGTCTACAAGCTGTCTGAACCCAGCAAGCATCTCTGTTGGGGACAGGAAAGTCAAAGCAGATGCATTTAATATCAACGCAGATGGTGGGCATGTCAGAGGGTGTGTGATGGAGATGGGAAGGCTGTTTTGCATTAGCAAGATTTACGTGAAGTAGGTTGATGAGCTAAACAGAGTAGCATTCTCTGTTATAATCAAAGCGGATGCCAGAAGGTTACATGGTTCTAATCTGAATTGAATACTTTATTGTCAGAGTGCAATTCCTTTGCGTACCGTGCCAAGGTAAGCAAATAGTGGCCCATAAAGGGTGCTTACAAAGTTACAAATTCTACCCCCACCACCCGCGCGCCAGTTCCCCCTTTGTTCTTCTCACCCTCTCCCCTCCCTCGCAATGGGCGGTCCCCATTGTTCTTCTCACCCTCCGTCACGGCGTTCCCCCCCGCGCCAGGTCCCCCTTTGTTCCTTCCCCCGGCAGCGGCGTCCCCACTTCCACGTGTCCGTCCTCCTCCGTCGGTCCTGCGCCATCATCGACCGCCGCACCGACCTCTCCACTAACGCCGCCGGTCCTCTCCGCACGCCTCCGTGGCGCCGACCCAGGCTCCAGCTGCGGAATCTTGTCACCTTCTTGCGGGGATTAAAAAACAAATACAACATGTACACTGGTGGCTGAACTAAAAGTCGTTTGTGGCTCAGTTGCGGCACGGTGGCGCAGCGATAGAGTCGCTGCCTCAGAGCACCAGAGACCCGGGTTCGATCCTGACTACGGGTGCTGTCCGTACGGAGTTTGTACGTTCTCCCCGTAACCCGCGTGGGTTTTCTCTGGGTCCTCCGGTTTCCTCCCACTCTCCAAAGACTCACAATTTTGTAGGTCAATTGGCTTGGTAGAAATGTCAATTATCCCCAGTGTGCGTAGGATAGTTAGTGTGCGGGGATCGCCAGCGGGTGCGGCCTCGGTGGTCCGAAGAGCCTGTTACTGTGCTGTAGCTTTAAAGTATCAACACCCTACTATTTTGGCCCAGCAATTAAAAGTCACAAATTGCTCTGGTAAAGTAAACTTGGCTGAGCGTGCAGGGTTTGTTATCTGGGCAACAGGCCTGCAGCTTATTTCTGGAACCACTCAACTGGCCATATCTGTAGGATTTAGAATATGCGTGCTGCAGCAGTCACCTGCAACAGAGTGAAATCTAATGATGTAGGTCCATAAAAGCAGATTGTTTGCAGTGGCCCTTTGAAGTAGCCTCCGCAACACAGGTACTTTGTATTCTTGCTGCTCTGCTATTCTGATCCATTTGTTCAAACCAACAGGAAGGAACTGCAGATGCGCGTTTACACTGAAGATGGACACAAAAAGCTGGAGTAACTCAGCGGGACAGGCAGCATCTCTGGAGAGAAGGAATGGGTGACGTTTCAGGTCGAGACCCTTCTTGCTATTGAGGGAGTGCAGCGTCGGTTCACCAGGTTAATTCCCAGGATGGTGGGAACGGAGAATGGAGAGTCGGGGGAGAGGGAGTCTAGAGATATGGAAGTGTGAGGTGTGAAAATGACCAATCAAAGTAGACGATGATAAAGCAATGTTGAATGGTGCATCGTTGGCTGAGGGGAAGGTGACAAGAAGGCATACACTCAGTAATAATAATCAGGAGGACAGTGAAACTAGTTGGAGAACTTGGATGGAGAAGGGATGGAGAGAGAGGGAAAGCAAAGATTTACTTGAAGTTAGAGAAGTCAATGTTCATACCGTTGGGGTGTAAGCTGCCCAAGCGAAATATGAGATGCTGTCCCTCCAATTTGCGCTGGGCCTCACTCTGGCAATGGAGGAGGCCCAAGACAGAAAGGTCAGTGTGGGAATGGGAGGGGGAGTTAAAGCGTTTAGCAACTGAGAGATCAAATAGGCCCAGGCGGACTGAGTGGAGATGTTCAGCTAAACCATCGCCGAGCCTGCGCTTGGTCTCGCCAATATATAGGAGTCCATACCTGGAACAGTGTTCAAATCCAAAATAATGCATTGACATGTCCCAAAACCGTTCCTAGTTAATGTAGGTATCTAAAAGCCTCTTAAACGGGAGAGGTTGAGGGAGAGGTTGAGTAGGGTGGGACTCTATTCCTGGGAGTGCAGGAGGATGAGGGGTGTTCTTATAGAGATGTATAAAATCATGATGGGGAATAGATCGGGTAGACGCTCAGTGTCTCTTGCCCAGAGTAGGGGAATCGAGGACCAGAGGACATAGGTTTAAGGTGAGGGGAGAAAGTTTTAATAGGAATATGAGGGGCTAACATTTTCATACAGTACAGTGGGTTTATGTTTAAGAAATATTTAGACATGGACAGCTTTAGAGGGATATGGGCCAAACGCTGGTAGGTGGGACTAGTGCAGATGGGACATTGGGCCGAAGGGCCTTTTACCATGCTGTATGACACTATGACTCTATCTACCCTAGGCCTCATCTCCACTGCCTCCTGTTCCTTCAATTCCATGATATTTTAAAAACATAGCTTCTTCCTTTTAAAATTCCCCTTCCAATGATCTAAAACCATCCGAGGTAGAGAATCTCAATGATGTGAGCTCAAATCATCAATGATAGACTCAGTCCCCAAGCCACTCTCACTATTCTGGCACCGTAGTTTTATTTAGTCTTTGAATTACAGTGCAGAAACAGGCCCCTCGGCCTGTCGAGTCTGCCCCGACCAGCCATCCCCATCCTACACTGGGGGCAGTTTTATATTTATACCAAACCAATTAACCTACAAACCTGTACGTCCTTGGAGTGATGCGATATAGATGCGATGTAGGTGATTTTCAGACAGAATTATCATCTGATATCATTCATCTCCTCTGCACACAACCTGTCCAAGTGCTATGATCTTCTATGGGTTGTTTCTGCAGTTGCACTGAGGACATCAGTTTTTCAATATCGTGGTTATTTTGTATTATAGTTATTCATTCGTTATATTAATGACTGTGATACATTTATCTGTGTGTTATTGCTTAGTTTAGTTTAGAGATATGATAACGATACGATAAGATACGAAACAATAGAATTTTATTTATCCTCGATGGGAAATTGATCTGCAACAGTCATAAAAACACAAGACACATGAAACATGAAATTAAAGTGAGGAGTGGAAAGGATTGGGGATGTGCAAGGATTGGAGAGGGAGGGAGGGGGGAGGGAAGTCAGTCTACCCCACGACAGAAGGGGGAGGAGTTGTACAGTTTGATAGCCACAGGGAGGAAGGATCTCCTGTGGCGTTCTGTGCTGCATCTTGGTGGAACCAGTCTGTTGCTGAAGGTGCTCCTGAGGTTGACCAGTGTGTCACGGAGGGGGTGAGCTGTATTGTCCAGGATGCTCCGCAGTTTGAGGAGCATCCTCCCCTCCAAGACCACCCTCCCGTGAATCCAACTCGGGCCCCCAGGACGGCGCCGGCCTTCCCGATGAGTTTGTTGATCCTGTTGCCATCCGCGGCCTTCGCCCTGATGCCCCAGCACACGGCAGCGAAGACGTTGGCACTGGCTACCACCTATTGATAGAACATCCGCAGCATCTTACTGCAGATGTTGAGGGAGGGGAGCCTCCGCAGAAAGTACAGTCGGCTCTGTCCCTTCTTGTACAGGGCCTCAGTGTTCCTGGACCAGTCCCGTTTACTGTCCAGGTGAACTCCAAGGTACTGTCTCCAGCAAGGGAATTGTACTCCTTCACGGAGACAGGGGACGGGGATGTGTTCCTCTCCTGCAAAAATCCACCACTAACTCCTTAGTCTCTTTAGATGAAGCATAGAATCAGGCCCTTCGGCCCACTGAGTCCGTGGCGAGCAGCGATCACCCGTTCACACTAGTTCTATGTTATCCCACTTTCCCATCCACTCCCTGCACACTTGGGGCAATTTACAGAGGGCCAATTAACCTACAAACCCGCACGCCTTTGGGATGTGGGAGGAAGCATCCGGAGGAACTCCACGGGGTCACAGGGAGAACGTGCAAACTCCACACAGACAGCGCCAGACATCAGGATCGAACCAGTGTCACCGGCACTGTGAGGCAGCAACTCTACCTGCTGCGCCATCTGATTGCATTGAAAGGCCTGTTAAGCTTCAGTAAATAAGAATCCTATTATTCTGTTGTTGGTGCATTTGGCAAGTATACACTCTTGGCTCTTGACTCAACATGGTCTGAATTACCTGATCTTTAGATCTCATCTGGACCTCTGTCAGGTGAGTAGTCAAACCCACACCATCTGGGCCTGTACTCTCTGGAGATTAGAAGGATGAGAGGCAACCTCAGTGAAACTTACCAAATAGTGATAGAGTGGATGTGGATATTGTCCTCTGGACCTAGTTTCCACTAGTGGGGGAGTCTTGGAACAGAGGGCACAGCCTCAGAATAAAAAGACATCTTTAGAAAGTAGATGAGGAGAAATCTCTTTAGTCAGAAGTTGGTGAATCCATGGAATTCATTGCCACAGACGGCTGTGGATAGGGTTGCCAACTGTCCCGTATTATCCGGGACACCCTGTATATTGGGCTAAATAGGTTTGTCCCGTACGGGACCACCCTTGTCCTGTATTGGACTGCTATTACTCGGGCCGAGGGGACAGTCGGGTCGGAGCGCCGCGTCCGGCCCCGCTTCACCCGTCCCGACGTAGTGCAGCCCATGGCTACGTTGTCCGTCCTTCGGACCTTCGCTGACCGACGACACCACCCCTCCTTCTCATGACCGGTTCATGAGTTGGATGGGTTGCCGGGCCAAACCTCCTCAGCTGGCCCGCCGGCTGGGCTTTGTGTGCAGCCCAGCACCCGGGGCCAACTCATCATTCACCCAGCCACGGCCAAGTCAGCCAATGAATTGCCGTCGGGAATTTGTCCCTTATTTTGACCTTTTGTCCCTTATTTGGGAGTGAGAAAGTTGGCGACTCTAGCTGTGGATGCCAGGGCATTGGGTGTTTTTAAAGTGGAGGTTGACAGGTTCTTTATTAGTACGGGTGTCGGGGGTTATGGGGAGAAGACAGGAGAATGGGGTTGGGAGGGAAAGATAGATCAGCCATGATTGAATGACTCGATGAGCCGAATGGCCTAATATCATATGAACTTACAGTGCCCAATACTGCAAAAACAATGAATTGTTTCAATTGCCACGTGGGGTAGCAGGTGTTTAACATAGACAAACACGGGCATTGTCTGGCTTGAGACTCCAGTAAACAATTGAGAACCTAATTACAAGGCCAGGATTATACAAGCGTAAATCTGAATCTCAGCCCAAATCAGTCAAATGAGGAAATGTTTACTGGTGGCGAATTACTTTTGTGAATTCCTGTTGTCACTGATCTGTCATTGTGGGATGTATTTTAATGTGGGATAATTTTTCATTGATTAAATTAGTTTAGTTTAGTTTAATTTAATTTAATTTAATTTAATTTAGTTTAATTTAGTTTAGTTTAGTTTAGGTTAGTTTAGGTTAGTTTAGTTTAATTTAGTTTAGTTTAGTTTAGAGATACAGCGCAGAAACAGGCCCTTCGGCCCACTGGCTCCGCACTGACCAGCGATCCCTGCACACTAACAATATCCTACACACACTAGCGACAATTTACAAATATACCAAGCCTACAATTAGCCTACATACCTGCACGTCTTTGGAGTGTGGGAGGAATCCAAAGTTCTCGGAGAAAACCTAAGCAGGTCACGGGGAGAACGTACAAAATCCATACAGACAGCATCCGTAGTCGGGATCGAACCCGGGACTTTAAGCGCTGTAAGGTTCCGAGTCAACCGCTGCGCCGCTGTGCTGCCCTTCCAATAGTACCTCACTGAAAAAAAAAATTACGTGAATAAGCAAAATAATTTTTACAGTTCCTTTCTCACAGCACAAGGGCATCAATAATCTTATTACTCAAACAAAACATTTCACGTTCAAAAGGTTTCTGTAGAAAGTTGGAAGCTAGGGCGGCACGGTGGCGCAGCAGTAGAGTTGTTGTCTCGTAGCGCCAGAGACCCGGGTTCAATCCTGACTATGTACGGAGTTTGTACGTTCTCCCCATGACCTGGGTGGGTTTTCCCCGGGTGCTCCGGTTTCCTTCCACATTCCAAAGACGTGCAGGTTTGTAGGTTAATAGGCTGCGGTGCAAATTGTAAATTGTCCCGAGTGATGTGTGGGATAGTGTTATGGGCCTGTCCCACTTAGGCGACTTTTTAGGCAACTACAGGCGACTAGTTTGTCGCCACATGTTCGCCGGTGGTCGCCGGGGATCGTCTCCTCAGTCGCGCAAAAAGTATTTCTGGTCACTGCTAAATTTTCAACATGTTGAACATTTTTCGGCGACAGTGGGTTTGACGCCAGTGAGCGTAGCTTGACTTCTCCTGACGTGGGTGCTGTCGTAGGTTGTCGCCAGGTGACGTAGGTTGTCGCCGGTTTTTCGGCGACCTGCTACGACTATGACAGTCGCCGGCAGTTGCCTAAAAAATCACCAAGTGGGACAAGCCCATTAGTGTGCAGGGATCTCTGGTCTGCACGGATTTGGAATTAGTCTCCAGCGTGTGTAGGATAGCACTAGTGTATGGGGGTGACCGCTGGTCAGAGTGGGCTTCGTGGGCCAAAGCAAGGGTGGAAATCCTGGGGGGGACGGCCGATGAAAGACCCCGTGAACGGGCCGATTGTAGCTCCACGATTCGGGGCGGACGAAGCTGCTGTTGCTGGAGTTCGGAGTCGGTCCCCAACCAGGTCAGCTCCCGATGTTACCGTCCACAGGGCCCACGGCCGAAGCATCGCGTGTGTGCGCATGAGCGCGCTGAGCGTGTGCGCATGCGCGCGCGCGCGGCCGCCAAGAAATTGTGTACCACCCGCCATGTTTTTATAGCGATTTCCGTGCCTGGGCCGAAGGGCCTGTTTCCACACTGTATCTCTAAAGTAAACTAGTTATCCTGTTCATGATTGCCTTGTCTCTTCCTGTGGGAGTCCCGATAGGATTGTGTGGCCAGCACTCGACAGAATGTTTAATTCATGGACTATGTTCCCTGTTCACAGATTTCTGTTCCTCTTGTCAAGGATTCCTGCCAGGGATAGGGTTTCATAAAAGTATCCCTACAACAGTCCAGAACAGATGTGTAAAGTCGTGTGGTGTAAAGAGATGGTGTCGCTAATCTCCTCATTTGATCCTCGTTTCTACGAAGTTTGATTTTTTTTTAAATAAATACAAATTACTAGTCTGAGAAGCTTAGAGCCAATTTTAACCTGAAGCATTTATAAGGAAAGGGTCATTTTTAATGGCGTCCCTGGTTACACGCTGCCCAGTTCATGAATGGGTGTCAGAACAAGGGGTAGGTCATAAGTGATAGGAGCTGAATAAGGCGTTTGGCCCATCAGGTCCGCGCCGCCATTGAATGATGGCTGATCTATCTCTCCCTCCCAACCCCATTCTCCTGCCTTCTCCCCATAACCCCTGACTCCCGTACCAATCAAGAATCTATATACCTCTGCCTTCAAAATATCCACTGACTTGGCCTCCACAGCCTTCTGTGGCAAAGAATTCCACAGATTCACCAGTCTCCGACTAAAGAAATTCCTCCTCATCTCCTTCCTAAAGGAACGTCCTTTCATTTTGAGGCTGTGACCTCTAGTCCCAACTCTCCCACTAGTGGAAGCATCTTATCCATATCCACTCTGTCCGGGCCTTTCAATATCCGTTAACTTTCAATGAGGTGTCCTCTCATCCTTCTAAACTCCAGCGAGTACAGGTCCAGTGCCGTCAAAGACTCATCCTTGAATTTCGGCTCGGAACCAGACTGAAGAAGGGTTCCGACCTAAAACGTCATCCATCATGTTTCTCCATGGGTTGCTGCCTAACCTGCTGAGTTACACCAGCATTTCGTGTCTATATTCCATCTATCACTTGCCAACCATTTTCCTGCCACCACCCTTCTTCCCGCATATTATTGCCCCACCCCCCCCACTACAATCAGTCTGAAGAAGGGTCTCGACTCGAAACATCGCCTGTCCATCTTCTCCAGAGTCTACTTGATCTGCCAAGTTACTCCAGCACTTTGTTTTGTTTTTTATAACTAGCATCTGCAGTTCCTCATGTTGACACTGGGTAAAGTCAATAGTTTTCCCTCTTTACCTCGCAACCAGATATATTGAGCATTGCATCAAATTTTACTTCTTGCAAGGAGCAGGCTTAGAGCAGATGAGCTTTTGCTGAGATCTTAGTTTAGTTTAGAGATACAGCGTGAAAACAGACCCTTCGGCCCACCGAGTCCATGCCGACCAGCGATCCCCGCACGCTAGCACTGTCGTACACGCATTAGCTCCAATTTTTAATTTTACCAAAGCCAATTAACCTACAAACCCGCACGTCTTTGGGATGTGGGAAGAAACCGGAGCACCCGGAGAAAACCCACGGGGATAAAAACCACGAGAAAGGTCACGGGGAGAGCGTACGGACTCTGTACAGACAGCACCCGCAGTCAGAGTCGAACCTGGGTCTCTGGCGCTGTGAGGTAGCAACTCTACCGCTGCGCCACAGTGTCGCCACTCCTGAGCAAAGAGAAAACAAACGAGTAAATAAACAGGGAGGTTTTTTTTTCTGCCAAATCTTTTGGATGAATGTATTAAAACCCGTTGATTACGAGTATTAAGAATTCCGCTGGGCCTCCGAGCCGTGCTGTTCAGTAGCTGTGTTCCCTGCCCCTGCATGAACCCTGTTTTGCAGCATCTAATTACCGCACCGGATCTCGGCAAGTGAGGATTAAACAAAACTAAGCATTCACAGCATTGGTACATAAAAAAAAACCCGAACTCGCAGTCCTCAGAGTTACACTAAATAACGTGTTGAAACGCTGAAACGCTCACGGTGGTTTTTCAAACATAAATGTAGACAGATTTCTGCTGAGTCAGCAGAATACCCATCAATTACAGGCATCACTCACAAAGGAAACATTTATTAAATTTGGGGATTCCAAAAAGTTGGGCTAAATGGTATTTTCCAACCTCAAAGCATATTTTTAATGAAATTTCAGTCTGCTATTAGTGCTGTGCCTTTTCCAAGTTACAAGCTGTGTAAACAAGGAGTCCTTTCAGTGTGTGTAGCGGTTCAAAGCCCTCAAAGCCATCTTGTTTTATTGCAGGACGTACACTGTGGGAGGAAGCAGATTTAAGTTGTGCGAAATTCTCTTTTTGATGGATTTAGAAACTGTGATGAATGAAAGCCGCGACATATGTCACACCTAATGCTGCAACCAATCCTTTCACATCGGTGATGTAACTATGTACCGTGGCTTGTTAGAGTCGTTCCAGTCTCGCGGGTGAGGCTGCCTCTCCAATCAATGTGGCTCTTCCTAAACCCTAGTGTGCTTTTCATTTTCTCGTGTCCGGCCATCTCCTATGTCACGTCTTTCCAGTGGTCGGCTCAGGCGAGCGCAGCGGCATTTGTTTCGGCCAGGTCAACTTCGGTACATTGTGGAGCTTGGCTACATCTCATGATGTGTTCCACGGTTTGGGATTTGCCACACACACACACACACATGCATCGGAAGTTGTTATTTTCCATTTCTTCACGGACACCTTGCAGCGTCCTTCGCCGACCCGCAGGCGGTTCAACGTTTTCCAGAGAGCCCGAGGTTGATGGTGGCCAGTAGCGAGGCATTCGTCTGGGGCGATGCCTCTCTCCATCCATTGGGTTGTCCGGCTGCCAAGGCTGTTCCCACTGGTTCTGCCATTCAGTAATCCTGGCACCAGTTGGGTTGGTCTCCAGTACTTCAGTGGTGTGCAGGAAGCTGCTCCTGGAGTTGAGCCGTTCCATGGAGTGAGTGCTGGTTGTCATTGGTCTGCTTCGTGCGTTCAGCTTTTGTGATGACTGCTCTGCGGATGTCAGAGGGAGCGATGCCAGAGAAGGTTGAGGTGGTGGAGGTGGAGGTGGTGGAGGCAGGTTCGATTTTATCATTCAAAAATAAATTGGATAGGTATATGGACGGGAGAGGAATGGAGGGTTATGGTCTGAGTGCTGGTAGATGTGACAAGGGGGGAAAAAAAAGTGTTCGGCACGGACTTGAAGGGCCGAGATGGCCTGTTTCCCTGCTGTAATTGTTATATGGTTATAGGGCATAAAGGCAGTGTACGGGGGTTGTTTTGATGCACCCATTCACTCACTATCCTCCTGCCGATCTCGTTGAGGATAGGGTCTATTTTACATGCAATTAATTATATCAACGTGCTTTTACTTATATAGAGGCATAAAATGTGAGTGGCTGGCACCTGCTGCATAGTGGGTGGCATTGCTTGGCAATCTTAGTGTGCCAGGGGGAAGGGGCATAGGGACCTGTGGAGTGTCCCTTGTAGCCAGGGTCCGGAGGGCAAGGAGCACCGCCACTCCACCTAGGGACCGTAAAGGGGAGGAACGGCTCTGCTGTCAGCGACCTGAGGACCGATGACGGGATCTAGGGAGTGGGCGGGACGGAAGATGTCCTGGTTGGGTTGCTCCTAGGCCTGGCCAAGCTGACCATCCGCGATTCACGGCGCCAGGCAGAAGAGGGTTCAGATTCAGATTCAGATTCAGATTCAGAAAACTTTATTGTCTGTCGAAACAGAAAATCTTCTTTGGCGCGGCTCCACATACAAACATACGGGAGCAGCGCGCCGCGAGTCGCTCACAGAGTAGCGCCCCGCCCCTTGGGTTGTCAGCAGCGATACAATAATAAAGAACACACAAACTGTAACACAAACATTCACCACAGCATTCATCACTGTGGTGGAAGGCACAAAAATTTGGCCAGTCCTCCTCCATTTCCCCCCGTGGACAGGACCAGAGTCCAGAGTCAGTCCAGGATCGGCTCTTCCTCACCGGAGACGGCTCTTCCTTCCCCGCCGCAGCCAGAAGCACCGTAGAATGCAGGGCCGGCGGTCGAAGCTCCCCTCCAGGGGTGATGGTAAGTCCATGCCGGCCCCGCGGTAGAAGTTGGCCGCGGGCCGGCAGTGGTGGCTTCTTCTTCCCCCGGGTCCCCCACGAGGGATCCCGGGCTGTAGACGCCGCACCAGCTGGAGCTCTGCAGACCGCGGCTTCAGGCTGCCGGCTGCCCCGGGCCAGCGAAACGGAGCGCTCCCCTCCAGCGAGCCCCAGCGAGGGTTCACCCGCTCCACGCCGAGAGTCCACGCTGCGCCCGCCGCTGAAGCCCCGGGCACGTCTCCGGGAAAGGCCGCGCCGATCCTTGATGTTAGGCCACGGGGGAGGCGACCTGGAAAAACTCGCCTCTCCATGGAGGAGGCGGCCGAAGCGGTTTCCCCCTTACCCCCCCACACAAAACACACCGAGAAACACAAAATACATACTCTAAAACACACTAAAAATAAGAAAAAGTTGGAAAAAACTGACCTGCTGCTGACAAGGCAGCCGCCAGAGCAGCGCCCCCAGATGCTCGCCCCTTTTCCGGGGTTACGTCCGTGCTCGGGTGGTGTTAGAGAGGGACATGGTTGTATAGTAGTTATTTAGTAAGGATTGTAACATTGTCGTTTGACGGTGGCGCAGCGGTAGAGTCGCTGCCTCACAGCGCCGGGGACCCGGGTTCGATCCCGATTACCGGCGCTGTCTGTACGGAGTCTGCACGTTCTCCCCGTGACATGCGTGGGTTTTCTCCGAGATCTTCGGTTTCCTCCCACATTCCAAAGACTCACAGGTTTGTACGTTAATTGGCCTGGTAAATGGAAAAAATTGTCCCTAGTAGGCATAGGATAGTGTTAATGTGCGGGGATCGCTGGTCGGCGCGGACCCGGTGGACCGAAGGGCCTGTTTCCGTGCTGTATCTCTAAACTAGAAAAAAAAAATGTAGTCTTGATAAGTTGGCGATCTTGTACTCTGGTGGTGGGTGTGTATCAATGGTTTTGTTTTTTAATCTTTATTGTAATTAAATAAGTTATTTTTGATACAAAACAAAGGGGGAAGGACATTTAAAACTTGTGTGATCAATTGGTTTGTGTAGGAAGGAACTGCAGATGCTGGTTTAACCCAAATATAGACACAAAAAGTTGAGGTAATGCCCCTGTCCCACTTAGCAAACCTGAACGGAAACCTCTGGAGACTTTGCGCCCCACCCAAGGTTTCCGTGCGTTTCCCGGAGGTTGCAGGCGGGTGCCGGAGGTTGCAGGTAGTGGAAGCAGGTAGGGAGACTGACAAAAACCTCTGGGAACCTCGACCGGAAACCTTGGGTGGGGCGCTAAGTCTCCAGAGGTTTCCGTTCAGGTTTCCTAAGTGGGACAGGGGCATAACTCAGCAGGACAGGCAGCATCTCTGGAGAGAAGGAATGGGAGACGTTTTGCGTTTTTCTTCAGTTCAGTTTGAAGAAGGGTCTCGACCCGAAACATCACCCATTCCTTCTCTCCAGAGATGCTGCCTGTCCCGCTAAGTTACTCCAGCATTTTGTAATCAATTCGTTTGCTGCCTGAGGTACGTGAGCTTCTAAACTGGACCCACTCATTCACCAATATCATCAGAAAGATTGTGGAGGAAAAAACTGCAGATGCTGGTTTATACCGAAGATAAACACAAAATGCTGGACTAATTCAGCAGGACAGGCAGCGTCTTTAGAGATACAGCGGGGCCACAAGCCCATCGGCCCACCGAGTACGCGCCAACCAGCGATCACCTTTATACTATTGCTATCTTACACACACTAGGGACAAAGTTAAATTTTACTGAAGCCAATTAACCTACAAACCAGTACGTTTTTCAGAGCGTGGGAGGAAACCGGAGCACCCGGAGAAAACTTACATGGTCACAGGGAGAATGTACAAACTCCGTACAGACAGCACCCATAGTCAGGATCAAACCCGGGTCTATGGCGCAGTAAGGCAGCAACTCTACCGCTGCACCACCGTGTCGCCCCCTCTGGAGAAAATGAATAGGTGATGTTTCAGGTTGGACTCCTTAACATAGAAACATAGAAAATAGGTGCAGGAGTAGGCCATTCGGCCCTTCGAGCCTGCACCGCCATTCAATATGAGGGGGTGGTTTGTGGGAGGGGTGTGTGTGGGCAGGGGAGATGTGGGCGGGGGCTATGTGTGGGCATGGGGGGTTGTGGGGGGAGGGGGTTGTGGAAGTTGTGGAGGAGGGGTTTGTGGGTGGGGGAGGGGTGTGGGGGAAGGTGGGTTTGTGGGGGGAGGGGGGTTGTGGGGGGAGGGGTGTGTGGGAGGGGATATGTGTGGGCAGAGAGGTTGTGGGGGGGTGAGGGGTGTGGGGCGGTATGTGCGGGCAGGGGGGGTTTGGGGGAGAGGGGTGTGTGGGCGGGGGGGTGTGGGTCGGGGTGTGTGGGGGCAGGGGGAGGTTCGGGTGTGGGGGGAGGGGTATGGGGGCGGGGGGGGAGTGAGCTCAGAGAAAAGATGGGGGAAGAGCCATCGGGGAGAGTGCAGTATTACGGAGGAGGGGGGCAGGTGCCAGCGAGGGGAACCAGAGAGGAAGGGGCTGGGGGTGCGATGGGGACTCACAGTGCGCTCTGGTCACTTCGCTGGTCGTTCTCCTCTGCCGGCAGTCTCCACTTTCCATTTGGCGCCATTGGGTCGGGCCGGGCCGGGTCGGGCCATCCAGAGCCTCCTGCAGCTGCAGTAAAGACGCAGGGGGAGGGGGACGAGAGCTGGGGGTGTGTGTGGGCAGGGGGAGGGGGACGAGAGCTGGGGGTGTGTGTGGGCAGGGGGAGGGTTGTGAGGGGTGTGTGGAAGGGAGGGGGAGAGAGCTCAGAGAAAAGACGGGGGAGGAGCCATGGGGCATTGTGCATTATTACAGGGGAGGGGGGCAGGAGCCAGCAAGGGGAACCAGAGGGGAAGGGGTATGGGGATGCAATGGGGACTCACAGCGGGCACTGGCCGCTTCTCTGGTCGATCTCCTCCGCACAGCTCGTGGACTCAATTTTACTTCGGAGTCACGTGAGTGACTACGTGAAGAACCCGCTCAGTGCGCAGGCGCGGCATTACGCCAGCAGTGCAACAGCGCCTTGCAACGGGAGCTAGGCACTCTCGTTACAGGATGAACCGGACCGTCAGGTGAGTACCCTGAGGTCGGGTTTTCTTTTACAGGTGAGCCTTTTTCTGCTTGTGTTTTTTACAGGCAGAGAAAAAGGCTCTGGAACAAAACTGTCCCCCGTTTTCCCGTTGGGGAGGGGGGCAGCAACAGGCGGTAGGAGCGACCCGGTGTTCCGTAATTCCCCGACACCGTGCCGAGGCCAGCCCGCTAGTACCTGAAGCAGCGGGCTGGACGCATAGCCACTCGAGAGGCATCCGGCAGGTGTTTCCCGATGTCGGACGGGACGTCTCTCCACCCGCACGGGGGGAGAGAGAGCCGCCTGAGCCGCTGGAGCGGCTCACGGAGCAGTGCCTGCGAGACGCGCTGCTTGAGGGGCGCTCTCACTACTACAAGGCACAAAAGCTCCAGAAGAACCTGTCCCCCGCTCAACTCCAGCGGAGGAGCGTTCCATTGCAGGGGGGGCAGCAACAGGCGGTAGGAACAATTACCGGTTGCCCCGCTATCCTCATCACCGCGCCGAGCCCAGTCCCGCTAGTGCCTGAACTGCGGGCTGGATGTCTAGCCATCCGAACAGGCATCCGGCCGGTGGCGTCCGATTCGTCGGACGGGGACATGTCTCCACCTAAATGGAGGAGAGACAGCCGCCTGAGCTGCATCCAACAGCAATTGGAGCAGCTCCAGCGAGATGCGCAGAAAGAGCGCTCTCGCGGAGGGAGGTCAGGCACCCCCTCCACAGTGCCTCATGCACTGCCCTCTGCTCCCTCATTACTGGAGGCTAGCATTGGTGACCAGGGCTGGGCTGGTCTGGAACAGGGGCAGGCGGACGAATTCGGGAGTATGCCAGGGGTGCAGGAACATGAAGAGCTGTTGGGTGTGATGGACCGCTTGTAGCAACCCCACGGGCTGGAGCACCGCTGGAACCAAGAATGGCGGCCAGCATCAACCATTACTGGAAAAGGTGCTCGCTGAGGTGCTGAAACAACACAGCACCAGAAAACGGTGAGGCCCTCAAAGTAAAAAGTGTCAACAGCCAAATCTGGGGGCATGTGGGTCACACATCCAGACCCAAGAACTCAAGCTACAGCGGATCCTAAGGCTCCTGACGTCAGCCATCACAGCCTTTGCTCGTTCCGTGGAGACCACGGAGATGGATACCTGCCAGCAGGATGTGCTGGCATTAATGTGTACCACACAATTTGAGATCAACAATCTCCGGAGGGAAACATAAGACCTGCCCTCAATCCCAAATTTGCTGGCTTGTGTAAAGCCCCAGCTGCGGAGACGGACGCGCTGCCATTTGGGAAAGATTTCAATAAAAACTGAAGGAGATGCAGGAAGCATCAAAAACCTTCGGCCTAATGAGGGCAGGCCCCGGGACGAGCAAACCAAGACCTCCGATACCCAAGTGGCAGCACCCCACGGCATCCACCAGTCGACGTCCGCAATATGGGACTGGTGAACGCTTGGGGTCCGCACATTATCCCCAAAGATCTTTCAGATCAGGGCCCGCAGCGGACCCTCTGGAAAATGCGCCTCCCCCCAACATCGCCAGCACGTCAGAACAAAATCTTCAGGAAAATGAAGAAACAGAATCGCCAATAACCATGGAGGTAGGTGGGTCTGGTCCCTACCAGCATATAGAGAATAAGGGTGCTTTATTAACAGGGGGGAGATTACACTTGTTTAAAGAAGCATGGGGTATGGTCACGAGTGACAAGTATATACTCAACAACATTACAGGATATAAAATACAATTCATGTCAGAAAAAACGCCGCCAGTTCAACAATGGCCCCAAAGGGTATTTCTCCCTCCGTCAAAGAGAAACGTGAGGGACAAGCTGAACTGGTGAGACTTATCACAAAGGGGGTCATCGAAAAGACCAAACATGAACCTTTGGAAATTGTATCGAATATATTCACTAAAACCAAAAAAGATGGTGTCTGTCGCATCATCATTGACTTAACATCACTAAACAAATTTGTTAAGTATATACATTTCAAAATGGAGACATATGTTACTGCCAAACAACTGAATTCCAAAGGACACTTCATGGCAAGCATTTATCTTAAAGATGCTTACTATCTAGTACCCATATACAAGGATCATCGCAGATACCTAAAATTTATCTGGATGGTACAAAGCATTGCCCTATGGGCGAACTTCAGCCCAAGATTATTCACCAAAATATTGAACCCAGCCATGGCAATACTAAGAAAACATATTGTCATGGCATATCTGGAGGATATTCTCATAGTAGGGAAAACGATGGAATTGGCTGTGGCAGCAGTATCAGCTACAAAACAGCTCCTCGAAACTCTGGGGTTCGTCCTACATCCAGATAAATCTAAGTTGAAGCCATCCACTATCATGGACTACCTGGGCTTCACAATTAACTCAGTCCATATGACTGTTACCTTGCCAAAGGCAAAAATGGTTGAATTAGCACAATCATGCAACAAATTAATGGTCAACGAGCGACCAACTATTCGACAAGTAGCAAGAGTAATTGGGGAAATGGTAGCAGCATTTCCGGCTACACAATTCGGACCTTTGCACTATCAAAAAATTTTACAGAGAGCAAAGGTACGGGCAATAAAACGACATACAGGTCACTATGATCGTGTCATGAACTTACCCACTGAAGCAATATCAGAGCTACAGTGGTGGGCAGAAAACGTTTGGCATAGTTTCAGCCCTATCTTTATCACTAACCCTACTTTAGTTATTCAAACAGATGCCAGTGCTCAAGGCTGGGGAGCGACTAACTCCATATCCAGCACAAGTGGTAGATGGACTAAACTAGAGTCATCATTACTACTTACACTGGGCATTAACTATCTAGAGATGTTGGGCGCCTTTTATGGTTTAAAAGCATATGTATCTAATATGCAGCACTTGCATGTTCGGTTACAAATTGATAAATACTACGGTGATGGCTTATATTAACCATATGGGTGGCATAAAATCATTATCATGCGACAAATTGGTCAACATGATTTGGCAATGGTATGTCGAAAGACATATTTGGCTATCAGCTACTTACCTACCAGGTAAGCTAAACACCCATGCCATGAGAAAATTAAACGCCAGGGTTGCAAGTTTGAACAGACCTTACCTGGAACTGGGATTGTCCAAACAAACCATCACCACCATGTCGGCATCCCTTCGAACATCCACCAAGAGGCAGTACTTAACCAGCATCAAAAAAGGGAGAAGTACTGCCAGGAAACATGGACAACATACGCAACAGCTACAGCCACCAACATACTGGAATTCCTGGCCATCTACACCACGATGTAGGGATCAGTTACAGTGCCATCAACACAGTGCAGAGTGCTCTTTCTGTTTATCTCAAACCAGCGGCAGGACAACAGGCGATGGGATCCCATCCACTGGTGGTAAAACTGATGAAGGGCATTTACAATATCAAGCCCTAAGCCCAGGTATACTCATATTTGGGATATCAGTGTGGTCCTGACATATCTCAGGGAATGGCCACCAGCCAGATCCCCCGGCCTCGAGCAAGCTACATTAAAGACGCTTAGGTTGATGGCACTTGTATCCGCTCAGAGGGTCCAGTCATTACACCTATTGCGACTGGACAACATGATCACAGCTCCAGACCAGATCTGTCGTTATCCAGCGACTGGTCAAACAGAGCAGCCCAGGAACACCTAATCCAGTCGTGGCTTACCCACCAGAACCACGGTTATGTGCCATGACCTACCTACTATCCTACATAGACACAACCAGAATATTCGAGGGAGATGAAAAGCCTTGTGGGTCAGTCACAAAAACCTTATGGTGGGGTACGAGCCAAACCATTGCGAGATGGCTCAAGCAGGCGCTAGAAACTGCTGGGATAAACACTAACATGTACAAATTTTATTCCACCAGGGCAGCATCCATGTCGACGGCTAAAGAATGGACATGCCTATACACCACATCCTGGCTACAGCAGGATGGTGGGAAGGGAAAAGACCGTTCAGAAATTTTATAATAAGCCGTTGGCAAAACCTGGTTTATTTGCAGTAAAGATTTACGAACTGCAAATATTTAATTTAAGCCCAGGGGAGCAACTTAATTCTTTGTTGTTATTGTTTAAAAAATACCATTGTGTTTTTCTACAAATAGACTCATTGGTTGATTACGATAACACTTCCTCCCTCAAGAACTTCGGCAGTGAGTGAAATGAAACTGTTACACGGTTTGAAATCACAGAGCTTTGATATCTTCACGTAGTCACTCACGTGACTCCGAAGTAAAATAGTAAGATTAAACAAGAACTTACCAGTTTGAAGTTTGATCTGTATTTTATGAGGAGTTACGATGAGGGATTACGTGCCCTCCGCTCCCACCCTCATTATATGGATCAAACTAATAAATTGATGTCTCCTTATCTTTACTATGTTTACTTCAAAATAACTGTGTCTATCTGTGATTCCACACCGCTGCTTGGAAGTATGCCGCGCCTGCGCACTGAGCGGGTTCTTCACGTAATCCCTCATCGTAACTCCTCATAAAATACAGATCAAACTTCAAACTGGTAAGTTCTCGTTTAATCTTACTATTAGCATGGCTTGTGGACTCAGCCCCGGCTCCGGGTATTTTCTCCTCACCCCGACCGGTGATTAACAGCGGGTGCCGGGAAGGGCGTTACCTTCATGGTGACTTTCAAGCGAGAAGACCAATCTGCTGATCTCACGATTTTTTAAACCTTCATAACTTTAGTAATCTTCCACTGATCGGAACAAAACTTGGTGCGCTTGGAGCAGAGGAAAACGGTGATTAAAGGGGTAAAAAAATCCCAGCGATACAGGGTACAGTTTTTGCGCAAATTTTTTAAAAAAGCAAACCGGAAGCGGACAAGATTAGAGTTTTAGTAATAGGATAGATAGATAGATAGATAGATAGATAGATAGATAGATAGATAGATAGATAGATAGATAGATAGATAGATAGATAGATAGATAGATAGATAGATAGATATACACATATATATATATATATATATATATATATATATATAGCGATAGAGAGAGAGAGAGAGAGAGAGAGAGATAGATAGACAGAGAGAGATAGATAGAGACAGACAGACAGACAGACAGACAGACAGACAGACAGACAGACAGACAGACAGACAGACAGACAGACAGATAGATAGATAGATAGATAGATAGATAGATAGATAGATAGATAGATAGATAGATAGATAGATAGATAGATAGATAGATAGATATGGGACGGGAAGGTGCAAAGGTGGTGGGATAGTGGGAGAAATGGGAGCACATTGAGATGGAGCTCAGGGCAGAGAGGGAGGGAGTTTAGTTTAGAGGTACAGCGCAGAAACAGGCCATTCGGCCCACCGGATCCGCGCCGACCAGCGATCCTCGCACATTAACACTATCCTACACCCACTAGGGACAATTTTTTAATTTACCAAGCCAATTAACCTACAAACCTGTACATCTTTGGAGTGTGGGAGGAAGCCAAAGATCTCGGCGAAAACCCACGTAGGTCACGGGGAGAACGTACAAACTCCTGACAGTCGGGATGGAACCCGGGTCACCGGCGCTGCATCCTCTGTAAGGCAGCAACTCTACCGCTGCGCCACCATGACCGCCCTAGTGTTTGAAGAGATTGGCAACAGATTTGTTGGTTACTGACCTGAAATTGGAGACAACAGTGAAGGTTTATAACGGATGAGTTTGGTTGATGTGACATTAATATCATGTATCTGTGGTCGATGAGACATGTACCACACTTGTGTGTGGTCAATGATTCATCTGTACCAGGTGGGTGTCTGCAATAAGGCACTTATACAGGCTGAGTGTGATCGATGTGACATTTATACACCATGAGAACACAATGTAGAAACAAGGAACTGCAGAAGCTGGGTTTATCAAGGAAAGACACAAAATGCTGGAGTAACTGCGGCACGGTTTTTTTAAAACAAAATAATTTATTCGATTATTTACAATAATATGTACGGTACAAAAATAAATCAAAACAAAACCCACCACCATATTACAAGTCAAACAAATGTCCTTCAATACTAAATATACTATTATACAACTATATCACCATCTTTATCAAGGATGCATTCCGCCCACCGCGGTGCCCAGCGCTCCCGGAAATCCCCCAGGGTGTCCGTGGACAGGGCATAGTCCCTGTCTAGTACCACGTGGGCGCAGACGTAACCCCGGGACAGGGGCAGGCAGCCGGCTCGGGCAGAGCCCTCTTCTTCCTGGCGCCGTGACTCGCGGATGGCCAGCTTGGCCAGGCCCAGGAGCAACCCAACCAGGACATCTCCGGCCTGGCCCTCTCCCCTACGCACCGGGTGACCAAAGATGCGGATGGTGGGTGTAAAACTCCAGCATGGTGGCGCAGCGGTAGAGTCGCTGCCTTACAGCGCCAGATCCCCGGGTTCGATCCTGACGACGGGCGCTTGTCTGTACGGAGTTTGTACGTTCTCCCCGTGACCTGCGTGGGTTTTCCCCAGGAGCTCCGGTTTCCTCTCACACTCCAAAGACGTGTGGATCGGTAGGTTAATTGGCTTTGGTGCAAAATGCAAATTGCAAATTGTCCCGAGTGTGCGTAGGACAGTGTTAGTGTGCGAGGACCTCCCGTCGGCGCCGACTCGGTGGGCCGAAAGGCCTGTTCCCGCGCTGTGTCTCTCTCAACTAAACTAAAGCAGGTTCAGTGCGGTAAAGGAATTGTACACGGCAGGTCAGTCGTAGTTACTGTCTCACACACGGCAGATGGGGGCAGGTGTTCATGGTCACTGCGTTGTATACAACAGGTTGGTTTGGTATTGGCTCCAGATGGCCGTGATCAGTGTGGCAAACGCTCCCTACACACACAATAAACACTTCACATGTCACTGTAGCTGCCATTCATCTGATAAAACACTCCCCCCCCCACCTACTCCCACCCCAAGCCCCATCAGACACGATGCCTCTTTCATCATATATTGTCTTTCCAGTCTGAAGAAGGGTCTCGACCCGAAACGCTAACTATTCTTTTTCTCCTGAGATGCTGTCTGACCCGCTGGAGCTACTCCAGCTCTTTGAGTCTATCTTATTGTCTTTCCACTGACTGGCGAGCATGCAACAAAAGCTTTTCACTGTACCTCGGTACACGTGACAGTGAACTGAACTGAGCTGAAACTGAAACCTTCACTCGATGATAGCATCGGGGGGGCTGGGGGGCAGTGTTAGTTGTGAGGAGGATGCTAGGAGACTGGGAGGTGACTTGGATAGGCTGGGTGAGTGGGCAAATGTTTGGCAGATGCAGTATAATGTGGATAAATGTGAGGTTATCCATTTTGGTGGCAAAAACAGGAAAGCAGACTATTATCTAAATGGTGGCCGACTAGGAAAAGGGGAGATGCAGCGAGACCTGGGTGTCATGGTACACCAGTCATTGAAAGTGGGCATGCAGGTGCAGCAGGCAGTGAAGAAAGCGAATGGTATGTTAGCTTTCATAGCAAAAGGATTTGAGTATACGAGCAGGGAGGTTCTACTGCAGTTGTACAGGGTCTTGGTGAGACCACACCTGGAGTATTGCGTACAGTTTTGGTCTCCAAATCTGAGGAAGGACATTATTGCCATAGAGGGAGTGCAGAGAAGGTTCACCAGACTGATTCCTGGGATGTCAGGACTGTCTTATGAAGAAAGACTGGATAGACTTGGTTTATACTCTCTAGAATTTAGGAGATTGAGAGGGGATCTTATAGAAACTTACCAAATTCTTAAGGGGTTGGACAGGCTAGATGCAGGAAGATTGCTCCCGATGTTGGGGAAGTCCAGGACAAGGGGTCACAGCTTAAGGATAAGGGGGAAATCCTTTAAAACCGAGATGAGAAGAACATTTTTCACACAGAGAGTGGTGAATCTCTGGAACGCTCTGCCACAGAGGGTAGTCGAGGCCAGTTCATTGGCTATATTTAAGAGGGAGTTAGATGTGGCCCTTGTGGCTAAGGGGATCAGAGGGTATGGAGAGAAGGCAGGTACGGGATACTGAGTTGGATGATCAGCCATGATCATATTGAATGGCGGTGCAGGCTCGAAGGGCCGAATGGCCTACTCCTGCACCTAATTTCTATGTTTTCTATGTTTCTATCATCTAGGCATGCCACGTGGAAACAGGAATTTAACAGATTCAATAGACAATAGGTGCAGGTGTAGGCCATTCGGCCCTTCGAGACAGCACTTCCATTCAATGTGATCATGGCTGATCATCCACAATCAGTACCCCATTCCTGCCTTCTTCCCATATCCTCTGACTCCGCTATCTTTAAGAGCTCTATCTAATTCTCTCTTGAAAGCATCAAGAGAACCGGCCTCCACCGCCTTCTGAGGTAGAGAATTCCACAGACTCACAACTCTCTGGGTGAAAAAGTTTTTCCTCATCTCCAATCTAAATGGCTTACCCCTTATTCTTAAACTGTGGCCCCTGGTTCTGGACTCCCCCAACATCGGGAATATTTTTCCTGCCTCTAGTACTCCAAACCCTTATTAATCTTAAATGTCTCAATAAGATATCCTCTCATCCTTCTAAATTCCAGAGTATACAAGCCCAGCTGCTCCATTCCCTCAGCATATGACAGTCCCGCCATCCCAGGAATTAACCTTGTAAACCTACGCTGCACTTCCTCAATAGCAAGAATGTCCTTCCTCAAATTAGGGGACCAAAATTGTACACAATACTCCAGGTGAGTTCTCACTAGGGCCCTGTACAACTGGAGAAGGTCCTCTTTGCTCCTATACTCAACTCCTCTTGTTATGAAGGCCAACATGCCATTCGCTTTTTTCACTGAGCATGAAGTTGGATCCTGCAGTTGGTTACATGTACTAACCACCCCTTTTTGTGTAAAAAAGTTGCCCCTCAGGTTCCTCTTAAATCCCCCCACCTTAAACCTATGTCCTCTGCTTCTCGATTCCCCTTCTCTGGCTCCACCGCCCTCTGAGGCAGAGAATTCCACAGACTCACCACTCTCTGTGAGAAAAAGTGTTTCCTCGTCTCCGTTCTAAACGGCTTACCCCTTATTCTTAAACTGCGGCCCTTGGTTCTGGACTCCCCCAACATCGGGAACATGTTTCCTGCCTCCAGCGTGAATTCTATTGTCCTATCTGGGACACAAGACAATAAATCTCTCTTGAAACCCTTAACAATCTTATATGTTTCAATGAGATACCCTCTCATCCTTCTGAACTCCAGAGTGTACAAGCCCAGCTGCTCCATTCTCTCAGCACATGACAGTCCTGCCATCCCGGGAATTAACCTTGTAAACCTCCACACTCCAAAGACATACAGGTTTGTAGGTTAATTGGCTTGGTATAAATGTAAAATCTGTCCCCTAGTGGGTGTAGGATTGTGTTAGTGTTCGGGGATCGCTGGTTGGGGCGGACCCGCTGGGCCGAAGGGCCTGTTTCCGCGCAGTATCTCTAAACTAAACTAAAAACTAAAAATATCATTCTCACCCAAATTTGGACTCTCTTGCTGTGCACCATATCTTTAAGATGCCATTTTAAATGTGGTGCAAGTTCTATCTGGGAGACACAAGGAACTGCAGGTGTCGGTTTACGGGGGGGGGAAACACAAAGTGCTGGAGTAACTCAGCGGGTCAGGTAGCGTCTCTGGAGAACATGGATAGGCGATTATTTCTGGTCGGGTTTCCTCTTTAGTCATACCCATAGATATCCACGGAACAAAATTACACATCGTTAAATAGCAAATTAAAATAAAACACAGTAGTTTAGAAATTTAAGAGAAAGCCGCCATTGAAGTATGTAATTTCAATATACATACGCATGTTGTTAGAAATTAGGATTTTAGCGATAACAGGAAATAAAGAAAGATATAATGAAGGGTCCCGTGTCAAATTGTTGCCTATGCATATTCTCCAGAGATGCTGCCTAATGGGCCTGTCCCACTTACGCGACTTTTTCGCCAACCGCCGGCACCCATCATAGGTCGTTACAGGTGGCTGAAAATGTTCAACATGTTGAAAATCCAGGTACGACTCTTTGGGCGACTACTCACGACCATACAGGCTTCACCCCGCGACATGTCGCCTGTACGGTCGTGAGTCGTCTCCTCAGTCGCCCAAAGGGTCGTAGCGTCTTTCTGGTCGCCGCTGGATTTTCGGCGACCTGCAATGACCTATGACGGGTGCCGAGAGTCGCCGTAAAAGTCACGTAAGTGGGACAGGCCCATAAGTTACTCCAGCACATCGCGTCATTTTTTTTCATGTAAACCAGCATCTGCAGTTACTTGTTTACACAAAAAACTGTGGAATGACAGTGTTTATGGTCTTATAGAAACATAGAAAATAGGTGCAGGAGTAGGCCATTCGGCCCTTCGAGCCTGCACCGCCATTCGATATGATCATGGCTGATCATCCAACTCAGTATCCTGGACCTGCCTTCTCTCCATACCCCCTGATCCCTTTAGCCACAAGGCCACATCTAACTCCCTCTGAAATATAGCCAATGAACTGGCCTCAACTACATTCTGTGGCAGAGAATTCCAGAGATTCACCACTCTCTGTGTAAAAAATGTTTTTCTCATCTCAGTCCTAAAAGGTTTCCCCTTTATCCTTATAAAGTGGAGAAGGTTTCACAGATCAGCTGATTGAGTAATGTTCCTATGTTCAGGGACCTGCCTGTGCGTTTAGTTCAGAGAGACAGCGCGGAAACAGGCCCTTCAGCCCACGAAGTCCGTGCCGACCACCGATCCCCGTACATTAAACACTATCCTACGCTTTTACAATTACCGAATTACCGAATTACCGAAGCTAAGTAACCTACAAACCTGCACGTCTTTGTAGTGCGGGAAGAACCCAGGGGGGAATCCACATGGGTCACGGGGAGAACATACATACAGACAACGCCCGTGGTCATGATTGGACCCGGGCCTCTGGCGCTGTGAGGCAGCAACTCTACCGCTGCGCCACCGTGCTACTTTCTCCCGTATACGCTTTCTCCTGCACTACCACAACTGCCACCAACGTTCAAGAGAAAGGAATCGGTGAGGGAGGGAAAAACGTGCCCCTCTGTGAGTGATTATAGGATGTTCTGGAGATTTGCCCATCAGTCTGTGGAGCTCTGATGCTGACGGTCTCAATTGAAGCTTCCACAGCTATGCACGATGATCAAAAGATGGTAAGTGATAGGAGCAGAATAAGGCCGTTCAGCCCATCAAATCTACTCTGCCATTCAATCTATCTCTCCTTCCTAACCCCATTCCACTGCCTTCTCCCCATAACCTCTGACACCCGTACTAATCTATCTCTGCCTTAAAAATATACATTGACAACTTTCTGTGGCAAAGAATTCCACCGATTCACCACCCTCTGACTAAAGAAATTCCTTCTCATCTCCTTCCTAAAAGAGCGTCTTTTAATTCTGATGCGATGACCTCTAGTCCTAGACTCTCCCACTAGTGGAAACATCCTCTCCACATCCACTCTATCCAAGCCTTTCACTATTATGTACGTTACAATGAGGTCCCCCCTCATTCTTCTAAACTCCAGCAAGTACAGGCCCAGTGCTGTCAAACGCTCATCATAGGTTAACCCACTAACTCCTGGGATCATTCTTGTAAACCTCCTCTGGACCCTCTCCAGAGCCAGCACATCCTTCCTCAGATATTGGGCCCAAATCTGCTCACAATATTCCAAATGTGGCCTTGATCAGCGCCTTATAGAGCCTCAACATTACATCCCTGTTTTTGTATCCAAGCCCTCTTGAAATAAATGCTAGCATTGAGTTTGCCTTCTGTACTACTGATTCGACTTTCAGATTAACATTTTGGGATCCTGCACCAGCACTCCCAAGTCCGTTTGCAACTCGGAAACATCATCCTAGACTCTCCCACCATTGGAAACATCATATCAGTGACTTACTTCATCATGTAACGTTAATCTCCCACGTTATACAACATCAATAATTGATGGATATATATCACGCCATGTTTCAAGCTCCTAGCAACCGTAACAACCGTAACCCTGACATGTTTAATCAATAATGTTTTATTATTAATGTTTAATGCTTTATATGTCATTCCTAACTGTCACTGTATGTCATGTTGTCACTTGCGGGCGGAGCACCAAAGGCAAATTCCTTGTATGTGAATATTTGGCCAATAAACTTATTCATTCATTTACAGCGATGCTATTATTTGTTTCTGGGTTTTATTTATAACAGAAACCACAGTAAACAATTCACTATCTGCTGCTATTCATTCAATGCATTGGCGTCTTTAATTTGTGTAAATATGCTTTATTTTTCCAAATTTTAAAATGTCCCAAGTGAGTCTGCGTTTACTTCTCCTCGAGGACAGTCAGAACTTTTTTTTCTCAGGGCGGATATGTCCAACACTAGAGGGCATAGCTATAAGGTGAGAGGGGGAGATGTTTAATGAGATGTGGGGGGGGCAAGTTTTTGTCCACAGAGGGTGGTGGGTGCCTGGAACGCGCTGCCAAGGGTGGTGGTGGAGGCAGATACGATATATCTGCGTTTAAGAGGCTTTTGGATAGGCATATTTACATTAAGTGCAGGGAATGGAGGGATGTGGATCATGTACAGGCAGACTAACTCACCGTTACGTTCGGCATGTGTGGAGAGGATGTTTCCACTAGCGGGAGAGTCTAGGCCCACAGGTCCTAGTTGAGGTCGGAGATGAGGAAACACTTTTTCTCACAGAGAGTGGTGAGTCTGTGGAATTCTGTCACAGAGGGCGGTGGAGGCAGATTCTCTGGATGCTTTCAAGAGAGAAATGGATAGGGCTCTTAAAAATAGCAGTCAGGGGATATGGGGAGAAGGCAGGAACGGGGTACTGATTGGGGATGATCAGCCATGATCACATTGAATGGCGATGCTGACTCGAAGGGCCAAATGGCCTACTCCTGCACCTATTGTCTATTGTCTATTTCAGCAGGAGTTTCCAACCTTTTTCATCCCGTTTACCCCCGGCAACTTTAATCACACATAACAATGTTAGATTCAGTCAGATGAGCAGATACCGGTATACCAGAACCAAACACAGTCAGTCAATGAGAAAAAATATGCATCAACAAATTTACCCCCTGGGTAGGAAAATTTTACCCCCTAGGGGTAGATTTACCCCAAGTTGGGAACCCTTGGATTACAGCATATATATAAACTGCCATTCATTTTGAAGTTGAAGAAAACTGTTGAGTAGAGTGCTTGACTCCGCCATTACTGTCAAAGATTTCGAGGAGAAGGCAGGAGAATGGGGTTGAGAGGGAAAGATAGGTCACTCTCACCAACTTCTGTAGATGCGCCGCAGAAAGCATTTTACCGGATAGCATTCACGGCTTGGATTGGGAACAGCTCCGTCCAAGACCGTGAGAAATTGCAGCGACTTGTGGACGCGGCCCAGAACATCGGGCAAACCAACCTCCCTTCTGTTGACAGAGTCTTGATTAGTTTGGGTATCAAGGGTTACGTGGAGAAGGCAGTAGAATAGGGTTCAAGTTCAAGTTCAAGTGAGTTTATTGTCATGTGTCCCTGTATAGGACAATAAAATTCTTGCTTTGCTTCAGCACATAGAAAATAGTAGGCATTTACTACAAAACAGGTTGAAAGGTAGATCAGCCATGACTGGATGGTGGCATGGACTCGAAGGGCTGAATGGCCTAATTCTGCTCCCAACATGAACTTTATACACAACTCTATACGTAAACACAATTAATTATCATCTGTGGGATGACAAAGCAGTGCCAAAACCTGATGAGTTCAAGTTACAACTCTATTGAAAGCTTTTAATTGAGACAGGCATGCATAATTTACTGACTGTAACACTTTGTTTTGCCTTTGAAATATTAAATTGCAATCCAGTGTTCACAATATTAAAACACGTCTCTTGACGATGTGTACTGTCAGTAATAAGATCAACACGGTGTTCTTCCTAACTCTTTCCTAATTTAAATTCATATAAAAGCTGGTGAACAAATTTGATGACATGGCATTGTGAGCCTAATGGCCTTTGCCAGCTGCACACAAAACGTGTCTTCATCCGCGACTGACACTAGCGGGTAGATCTCGACTGCGTTCACAGTGTGAACTGATGATGGCGGTCTTTGCTTTTGACTTCAATCAACTTCGAAAGCTTGCATTTCACTCACAGTAAACTCGCATGGCCAGGAGCACTGTGGCGCAGCGGTAGAGTCGATGCTTCACAGCGCCAGAGACCCGGGTTTGATCCTGACTAATAGCCCTGTCCCACGGTACGAGTTCATTCCAAGAGCTCTCCCGAGTTTAAAAAAAAATCAAACTCGTGGTAAGCACGGAGAAAAAAACGTAGTGGGTACGTCGGAGCTCGGGGACGTCTCTTAGCGATAACGGCAGGTAAGCACGGGAAGACTCGTGAAGATTTTTCAACACGATGAAAAATGTCCGCGAGAGCCCCGAGTACCGACGAGCGGCCATTACCGTAAATCTCCGAGTTCGAATCAGGGCAAACTCGGGAGAACTCTTGGAATGAACTCGTACCGTGGGACAGGGGTTTATGGGTGCTGTCTGTACGGAGTTTGCACGTTCTCTCCCCATTTTCCCCACAACCAGAGAACAGTCCTGAACTACTATCTACCTCTTCGGTGACCCTTGGACTATCCTTGATCGGACTTTGCCGGCTTTATCATGCACTAAATGTTATTCCCTGATCATGTGTCTACACACTGCAAATGGCTCGATTGTAATCGTGCACTGTCTTTCTGCTGACTGGATAGCGCGATATGATGTGATCCAATAGAACCTTATTTCTCCCAGGAGGGAAATTGATCAAAGCTGTACTTCGGTACGCGTGACAATAAACTAAACTATACTGCGTGGGTTTTCTCCAGATGCTCCAGTTCCCTTCCATACTCCAAAGTATAGTTTGGTGGTTAATTGACCCTGGTAAAGTTGAAAATTGTCCCCAATGGGTGGGATAGTGCTAGTGTACAGGATGATCACTGGTCGGCGCGGTTTCGATGGGCAGAAGGGCCTGTTTCTGCGCTTGGAGTGTGGGAAAGCCCACAGGGAGAATGTGCAAACTCCGCACAGACAGCGCCCATGGTCAGGATCGAACCCGGGTCTCTGGCGCTGCAAGTGCTGTAACTACCGCTGCGCCACCATGAGCGATGGGAAAGATGCAGAGTGCAGAATATACTCCTGAGCTGTTGGGTTGTTTTTTTTTTGTGTGTGTGTATTAAAACAACCTTCTGATGGCACAGCAAGCATGTTAGCAAGAAGCATCCATTGTCTCAATCTTGCCGCTGCCCTGCACCTCCACCTCCACTAAAAAAACATTGACCTTGCAGGGAAAAATGTTGTCTTTAAATCAAGTCGAGGGGTCAGGTTCACCACCAACGGCTCTGGCCTTTAACGTGAATGATTGGAGTTATTTTTGGCACAGGGCTGGGCCCAGGTGGCCCTCTCTGGCCTGATTCACAGACAACTCTTGCTGTTTTCCACTGCGCATCTGGGAGCCCTGATCCCCCCCCCTCCCCCCCCCCATCCCCCGCCCGGCCTCCGACTAATTGTATCACATTGTCTCCCCTTTGTCCACAATCTGCGCTCTCGTTAAAAGGTTGCAAAAATCTCATGCGCTGCATCCAGGGCACTCAATTAACCCTTAACCCTGATTAGGGTTGCACGCTGGTTTAGGGGGGCTACTTCTCACACCCGGCCATGAGCCCATTAACACAGTGTCGCTAAACGGAAAATAGCCTCGGTTCGGACGCTTTTGTAATCGCCGCTAAGTGGTGGCAAACAGTGGCCCCCTTGTCAGCGGCAAGACTCGGAGATACCGTCACCACTCACCCGGCTCAACTGTTCTCATCAACGGTCCTATGGCGGATCTTTGGTTCTCATAGCTTCAGTCAGCCAGATCGGATCGGAGATAAATATGAGACCATTGCCATCGTTTTAAACTGCGGCCAACTGGGCAGCGCGGGGTGCAATAAGCGGGTCTTCCAGCACGGAGATTTAAAAGGGAATCCAAGTTTAGTTTGGGAGCTTCCTCTTCTTGTCGAGTCCACACACAAGATTAGAAGTTGTTCAGCCAGAGCTGGACACACGTCTCGGTATCTGTGTACAATAATGTCTGTCTTGTCGCTTCTTGTACATGGTAGAAACATGGACACATAGAAAATAGGTGCAGGAGTAGGCCATTCGGCCCTTCGAACCTGCACCACCATTCAAAATGATCATGGCTGGTCATCCAACTCAGTATCCCATACCTGCCTTCTCTCCATACCCCCTGATCCCTTTAGCCACAAGGGCTACATCTAACTCCCTCTTAAATATAGCCAATGAACTGGCCTCAACTATCTTCTGTGGCAGAGAATTCCACAGATTCTCCACTCTCGGTGTAAAAAATGATTTTCTCATCTCGGTCCTAAAAGACTTCCCTCCTATCCTCAATACTGTGACCCCTTGTTCTGGTGGTGGAAAGATTGGTGGAACCAGGGCCGCGACGTGAACCTCTTTCCATGACCCCAGTTTGGGATCAAAGTTTAGTTTAGGATCGACCCAAAAGGTCAACCGTTCCTTCTCTCCTGTCCCGCTGAGTTACTCCAGCATTTTATGCCTATCTTCGGTTTAAACCAGCATCTGCAGTTCCTTCCTACAACACTTAAATTAAATTAAATTAAATTTCTTTATTTATATAGCACATTTTTAGTCAACTTGCATTGACCCCAAAGTGCTTCACATAATTACATCCACACACACAGGCAAAGATGGGTGAAGTGTCTTGCCCAAGGACACAACGACAGTATGCACTCCAAGCGGGATTCGAACCAGCTACCTTCCGGTTGCCAGCCGAACACTTAGCCCATTGTGCCATCTGTTGTCCCTAAACTTGGTTTAGTTCTGTTTAGCGACACAGTGCGGAAACAGGCCCTTCGCCCCCCCCCCCCCTCCCCCCCCGAGTCCGCGCCGACCAGCGATCCCCGCACACTAACGCTATCCTACACACACTAGGGACATTTACAAGTGTACCAGGTCAATTAATGCATGGCAAACTGTGGCACAGTGGTAGAGCTACTGCCTTACAGCGCCAGAGACCCGGGTTCAATCCTGACTACGGGTGCTGTCTGTACGGAGTTTGTACGTTCCCACCATGATCTGTGACAGTGTTTAAGAAGGAACTGCAGATGCTGGAAAATCGTAGGTAGACAAAAGTGCTGGAGAAACTCAGCGGGTGCAGCAGCATCTATGGAGCGAAGGAAATAGGCAAAGATTCGGCCCAAAACATTGCCTATGTCCTTCGCTCCAAAGATGCTGCTGCACCCGCTGAGTTTCTCCAGCACTTTTGTCTACCTAAGATCTGTGACAATTTTCGCCGAGATCCTCGGCCTCCTCCCATTCTCTAAAGACTTGTAAAGGGTTTGTAGGTTAATTGGCTTGGTAAAAACATAAATTGTCCCGAGTGTGTGTAGGATAGTGTTACTGGTCGGTGCGGACTCGGTGGGCCGAATGGCCTGTTTCTGCGGTATATCTCTAAACTAAAGAAAATTAACCTACGAACCTGTACGTCTTTGGAGTGTGGGAGGAAACCGGAGCACCCGGAGAAAACCCACGCAGGTCACGAGGAAAACGCACAAGCTCCGTACAGACAGCGCCCGTAGTCAGGATCGAACCCGGGTCTCTGGCGCTGTGAGGCGGCAACTCTGCCGCTGCGCCACTGTACTGCCATATTTTACACCACTTTATCCAAACACATCACGGACAGTATCTCCAAAGGTGCTTTATTAAGTCGTTTCACAGAAGGCCAACAATTGGGTCACTTTGAAGCCCCATCATTGAAAGTTCAGAAAAACATGTATTTTTCTTCACACTTCAGTTAGGTCTGGCACCAATTTTAGGGGTTATAAGGTCTTAAGTTGATAAGGGATAGGAGTAGAATTAGACTATTCGCCCATCAAGTCTACTCTGCCATTCAATCATGGCTGATCTATCACTCCCTCCTAACCCCATTCTCCTGCCTTTCCCCCATGACCTCTGAAACCCGTACTAATCAAGAATCTATCTATCTCTGCCTTAAAAATATCCATTGACTTGGCCTCCACAGCCTTCGGTGGCAAAGAATTCCACACATTCACCACCCTCTGACTAAATAAATTTCACCTCATCTCCTTCCGAAAATAATGCCCTTTAATTCTGAGGCTGTGGCCTCTGGTCCTGGACTCTCCCACTAGTGGAAACATCCTCTCCACATCCACTCTACATCCTTTCACTATTCTGTACTTTTCAATGAGGTCCCCCACACCTTCATTCTTCAAAACCCCAGTGAATAGAGGCCCAGTGCCGACAAACGCTCATCATAGGCTAACCTGCTCATTACTGGGATCATTCTTGTAAAGGAAGTAAAGGGAGGGCTGTGTAGGAAGACAGCTCTGCATTGGGGTATGGGGTGACTGACCAGAACCCATCCATGGTTGTTGAGGTTAGAGGTGGCTGTCTAAGGTGGTATGGATGAACAAGGGAGGGGGTAGTGGGAAGTTCTGAGAGCATCGAAGCTGATCCTCTTGATAATAAGCAACCTTACAAGTTTAAAATTACACCTAAGTATCAATTTACACAAATATGCAGACAAGAAGGAATACGGCCTACCCCTGCACCTATTTTCTATGTTTCTATGTTTCTACAGGTTCTTGATTAGTACGGGTGTCAGGGGCCAGGAGAAGGCAGGAGAATGGGGTTGAGAGGGAAATATAGATCAGCCATGAGCGAATGGAGGAATAGTCTCAATGGGCCAAATTCCCTAATTCTGCTCCGATGTCTTATGTCACTATTATAGATTACTGTTAAAACACAAAGCACGTGCTATAACATCAGGATAAACGCTCAACCAAGCCACGTGCCAAGATAGTACCTGTGCTGCGTCTGCACTCTTTGCTGTAGGACGATAACGTTCACAAGTTATAGTAGAATTGGGCCATTCGGCCCATCCAGTCCACTCCGCCCATCCAGTCCACTCCGACCATCAAATCCACTCCGCCCATCAAATCCACTCCGCCATTCAATCATGGCTGATCTTTACCTCCTAATCCCATTTTCCTGCCTTCTCCCCATAACTCTTGACATCCGTTCTAATCAAGAATTTGTCCATCTCTGTATAACTAACTCCCAACTCAGTAATAAGCTGCCTACATGTTAACAAGCTGAATGTTTATGCAAGAAACCCAATGCCACGTGAGAAACTAAGATGCCTTGACACAGTTAAACTAGGTTAAACAACAGTTAAACAACACAATGTAGGCGTGTGGATGCCAGTATATCATCGGGCACTCTCTTGGGAACCAAAGGCTTGGTTTCATCATAATTTAGAGTGATAGAGAGATACAGTGTGGAAAACAGGCCCTTCGGCCCAACTTGCCCACACCGGCCAACATGTCCCACCTGCCTGCCTTTGGTCCATGTCCCTCCAAACCTGTCCTATCCATGTACCTGTCTAACTGCTTCTTAAACTTTGGGATAGTCCCAGCCTCAACTACCTCCTCCAGCAGCTCGTTGCATACACCCACCACCCTTTGTGAGAAAAAGCTACCCCTCAGATTCCTATTAAATCTTTTCCCCCTTCACCTTGAACCTGTGTACTCTGGTCCTCGATTCCCCTACACTGGGCAAGAGACTCTGTGGATCTTCTCGATCTATTCCTCTCATGAGGAATTAATTTCCTGACTAATATAGTACTGAAACCTCCCCATCATAGTTCACATGGTCATTCGGCCTCCTTGGAGATATCCAACCCTTGTAATCCCCTAACCACCTATTTATTTTCTATGATTTAATAGCCCTGATGAAATCTGTAAGCCGTTTCCATTGCATCAAATTAATGTTTGATTTGAGAGCATTCATTGTGGCCTCAACAGTGGGTTCGGAGCTTGCTTTTCCAAAAGAGTCAGGTCATACATCAACACTTGTCCATCGCCAAAGAAAAATCATTATGTTTTGCGTAACATTTAACGATCTTGGAGCCATTCATCAGAGAGGATTTTCGTTGCAAAGCGGAGAAACAGAAGAGAGTCGCTGGAGCTTTGAGCTTTGAAATATGGTACAGTTTTTTTTTAAGCAGCATCACAATAGATCAGATTACTGTTATCAATGAAGAAATGCACTTTGTGCTTTGTTCTTTATCTCAATCCTTGTTGAAATGTCCAACACTAACATATTGCAAAGAAAGCCTTGTGGATATTGTTGTGTGGATAAAAGGAAACTTGGTACGCGATACACCGATTAACCTGTCAACTGCTGATGAATTTTTTTTGGCTTTGAAAACGCAGGCACATACCCTTTGGTGAATATGCTTATCCATACATCAGCAATGTTTAACTGGTAAACTGCAAAATGAACAGAACCTCGGGCTACTGAATAAGTTCAAATACTTATTAAATCCAGAACTCGACTTCAGATTTAATCTTGACAGGAGTTGAACGAAACACATGGTTACGTTTCAAAAAAAAAAAGGGCAAGGCATGCGAAAGGAATACTTAAGATTCAAGACAAATATCAGCTTCTCTTTCACATACAGAGAGGTGATAGTTGTATCAAACTCTGGAATCATTCAAGAATTAATTAGATATAGAGTCATAGTCATACAGTGTGGAAACAGGCCCTTCGGTCCAACTTGCCCACACCAGCCAACATGTCCCATCTACACTTGTCCCACCTGCCTGTGTTTGGTCCGTATCCCTCCACACCAGTCCTATCCATGTCTTAAATGTTGGGATAGTCCCAGCCTCAACTACCTCCTCCAGCAGTTTGTTCCACACACCCACCACCCTTTGTGTGGAAAAAGTTACCCCTCAGATTCCTATTAAATCTTTTCCCCTTCACCTTAAACCTATGTCCTCTCGTCCTCGATTTCCCTACTCTGGGCAAGAGGCTCTGCGCATCTACACGATCTATTCCTCTCATGATTTTATATACCTCTATAAGATCACCCCTCATCCTCCTGTGCTCCAGGGAATAGAGACCCAGCCTGCTCAACCTCTCGTCGAGTAGCTTCTCTTGGGAAGTTGTATCAAAGGCTGGAATTATTCCAGAATGTAGTTTGTTTGGTTGTTTGTTTGTTTGTCTTTTTGCACAAAGTCCGCGAGCATTGCCACTTTTCATTTCGCTGCACATCTCGTATGTGTATGTGGCGAATAAACTTGACTTGACTTGACTTGACTTGACTTGAGAATCAGTTAGATATGAATAGCGTGGACTAGGAAATCTATGGTTTCCTCCCACACTCCAAAGTCATGCAGGTTTGCAGGTTAATTGGTTTGGTAAATGTAAAAATTGTGGGAGAAAACTGAAGATCTCGGAGAGAGAACCCACGCAGGTCTCTGGGTGAACGTACAAACTCCGACCAGGCAGCACCCATGGTCGTGATCGAACCAGGTAAGGCAGCAACTCTACTGCTGCGCCACCGTGCCGTAAAATACACTTGGACGGGTGCATGGATGGGAAAGGTTTAGAGTGAGGTGGGGCAAATGCAGGCAAACGGGACTAGTTTAGATGGGGCATGCTTGGTCGGCATGATTGAGTTGGGCCAAGGTTTCTGTGCTGAATGACACCATGTAGGCAGTTAACAATAAATGAAGATGCTCACAAAATATATAATAAGGAACTTAGAAGAAATGTGTTCTTTCCAGTAAATGATTAGAATGCAGAACTTGCAAGAGAAGATGTGAATCACTTAGAAACACTTAATGGAGACAAAGGGTGGGTGACGTTTCAGGTTGGGACACTTCTCAGGGATGACTGGATTAACCAATGATGAGCGTTTGTCGGCACTGGGCCTGTACTCGCTGGAGTTTGGAAGAATATTGCAAAATGTTCCCAATGTTGGGCGAGTCCAGAACCAGGGGCCACAGTCTTAGAATAAAGGGGAGGCCATTTAAGACTGAGGTTGTGAATTTGTGGAATTTCCCTGCCACAGAGGGCAGTGGAGGCCAAATCACTGGATGGATTTAAGAGCGAGTTAGATAGAGCTCTAGGGGCTGGTGGAATCTAGGGATATGGGGAGAAGGCAGGCACGGGTTCTTGATTGGGGACGATCAGCCATGATCACAATGAATGGCGGTGCTGGCCTGAAGGGCCGAATGGCCTCCTCCTGCACCAATTTTCTATGTTTCTATGTTTCTAATGAAGGGAGACCTAATTGAAACAAACGGAATAGTGATAGGCTTGGATAGAGTGGATGTGGAGCGGATGTTTCCACTATTTTATGTTTTACAAGAATCTGAGAAAAAAATTGGTGAGTCTTGATGCCGCAGAGTGGTAGTTTTTTACATGGAACGCTACAGCATAGGAATACAGGGACGTCACGGTGGCGCATCGGTAGAGTTGCTGCCTCACAGCGCCAGAGACCCGGGTTCGATCCTGACTACGGGTGCCGTCTGTACGCAGTTAGTACGTTTTCCCCGTGACCTGCGTGGGTTTGTTCTCCGAGATCTTTGCTTTCCTCCCACACTCAAAAGAGGTCCAGGTTTGTAGGCTGATTGGCTTAGTATAAGATAAATTGTCCCCAGTGTGTGTAGGATAGTGTTAATGTGCATTGTGTGTTTGCTGGTCGGGGCACATTCAGTGGGCCGCAGGTCCTGTTTACGCACTGTTTCTCTAAAACTAAAACTCAAGGTAATGATCCATCAACCCACAATGCCTATGTCGAACATGATGCAAAGACCAACTCATATCTGCCTGCACATAATCCATATCTCTCCATGTGCGTACCAGACCCTCTCACAAGATTTTAAACCCGTATCACACGTGTTCAAATGTGTTGGCTGGAAAATATGGTTCACACCTGTAACAACAGAAAGGCTGACTAAGGGGACGACAGATGGCACAATGGGCTAAGTGTTCGGCTGGCAACCGGAAGGTAGCCGGTTCGAATCCCGCTTGGAGTGCATACTGTCGTTGTGTCCTTGGGCAAGACACTTCACCCACCTTTGCCTGTGTGTGAATGTGTGTGAATGTGTGTGAGTGATTGGTGGTGGTCGGAGGGGCCGTAGGCGCAGATTGGCAGCCACGCTTCCGTCAGTCTGCCCCAGGGCAGCTGTGGCTACAGAAGTAGCTTACCACCACCGAGTGTGACTGAGGAGTGAATGAATAATGCGATGTAAAGCGCCTTGAGTATTAGAAAGGCGCTATATAAATCCCATCCATTATTATTATTATTAAGGGTGCTGCATGTAGGGCCTTTGTACGTTTCCTCCCACACTCCAAAGACGTACAGGTTTGCAGGTTAATTGGCTTGGGTAAAATTGTAAATTTTGTACAGAACAAGGGGTCACAGTTTAAGGATAAGGGGGAAATCTTTTAGGACCGAGATGAGAAAAACATTTTTCACACAGAGAGTGGTGAATCTCTGGAACTCTCTGCCACAGAAAGTAGTTGAGGCCAGTTCATTGGCTATATTTAAGTTAGATGTGGCCCTTGTGGCTAAAGGTATCAGGGGGTATGGAGAGAAAGCAGGTACAGGATACTGAGTTGGATGATCAGCCATGATCATATTGAATGGCAGTGCAAGCTCGAAGGGCCGAATGGCCTACTCCTGCGCCTATTTTCTATGTTTTTATGTTTCTATGTCCCTAGTGTGTGTGAGATAGTGCTAGTGTATGGGGATTGCTGGTCAGCGCAGACCCGGTGGGCCGAAGGCCCTGTTTCCACCCTGTATCTCCAAAGTAAACAAAACTAAATCTACCAGAAATGCATGCTCTTTCATGGCCAATATGCTTCCTTCCATATATTGATCTTAAGCCAATTGCTTCCTTTAGTAGTTTCCCACCATTGGCCATTGCTATCCCATTATGACAGCAGACAAGTGAGAAACAATGGTATCACCATTACAAGTAATGTTCATAAGCTCCAGGAGCAGAATTAGGCCATTCGACCCATCAAGTCTACTCCGCCATTCAATCGTGGCTGATCTATCATTTCCGCTCAACCCTATTCTCCTGCCTTCTTCCAACTGTGAGACAAGAAGGGTCTCGACCCGAAATGTCACCCCTTCCTTCTCTCCAGAGATGCTGCTTGTCCCACTGATTTACTCCAGCATTTTGTGTCCAGCTAGGCAGGGTGGTTCTTAACTTTTTTGGCATGCGTACGCGCGTACGCGAACAAAATACTGTATGTGGTATGTACCTTTGTTGGGTTCCCAGCAATGGACTCAACAAATGGATAGTAGACAAAAATGCTGGAGAAACTCAGCGGGTGAGGCAGCATCTATGCAGCGAAGGAAAGAGGCGATGTTTTGGGTCGAAACCCTTCTTCAGTCTGAAGTTTACACCCCAGCGGTATGAACATTGACTTCTCCAATTTCAGGTAGTCCCTGCTTTCTCCATCTTTCCCCTCCCCTTCCCAGCTCTCCCACAGCCCACTGTCTCCACATCTTCCTTCTTCTTCCCGCCCCCTCCACCCCCACCCCCACATCAGTCTGAAGAAGGGTCTCGACCCGAAACGTTGCCTATTTCCTTCGCTCCATAGATGCTGCCTCACCCGCTGAGTTTCTCCAGCTTTTTTGTCTACCTTTGATTTTCCAGCATCTGCAGTTCCTTCTTCAACAAATGGATGTGTTATTTATGACCACTTCATGTCCCCTGGTGAAGCCCCAAACGACTGCCCATGGGGCTCCCAACCCCCAGCTTAAGAACCACTAAGCTAGGGTATAGTCCCAATCTTCGAACCTTACCTCATTGCAGACATTGACAATAGACAATAGGTGCAAGAGTAGGCCATTCGGCCCTGAGTCAGTACTGCCATTCAATGTGATCATGGCTGATCACCCCCAATCAGTACCCCGTTCCTGCCTTCTTCCCACATTTCCTGACTCCGCTATCTTGAAGAGACCTATCAAGCCCTATCTGGATTTTCTCTCTGGATCTGTAATGCCACAATGCTGTAAATGATAGTGCACACTCTGATGTTTATTTCTTTGCTCTTTGCTCTGCCTGGTGCACTTGTGCATTGCTTGATTGTATCCACGTGTAGTATTATCTGATTTAAATCAACAGCACGCATGCAAATGCATTTTACTGTATCTCGGTACATGTGAGAATAATAAGCCAACACTAATACCAAACAGAACACAACCGTTCAAATCAAGCTTCGTCAAATGTCAACATAGCCCCAAATGTCATAGTCATCATTGTCATAGAGTGTAAGACAGGCCCTTTGACCCATTTTGCCCACACCGGCCAACCTGTCCCATCTACACTAGTCCCACCTGCTAGCATTTGGCCCATATCCCTCTAAACCTGTATTTTCCTTGCACCTGTCCAATTGCTTCTTAAACCTTGCGACAGTCCCAGTCTCAACTACCTCCTCCGGCAGCTCATTCCATGCACCCACCACCCTTAGTGTGAAAATGTTACCCCTCAGATTTTCCTGTCAAATCTTTCCCCCTTCACCTTAAACCTTTGCTCTCTGGTCCTTGATTCCCCTACTCTGGGCACGGGACTCTGTGTGTCTATTCCTCTCATGATAGATTTGTAACGATGACCTTCCAGTCAGTTTGCAAAGACCCCTGCTATTTTCTTCTTCTCCTTTTCGTGTCCATCTTGTTACAAATGTTGACCTCGCTGGCATCGTCCATCTTGAAAATGACGCAAGCTTCCGGCGACAATCAGTGGGAGCCATCACTTGTCGCAATAGATGATGGTGGTGGCAGAATTAGCTCAGGATACTTCCAGTCTCCAGCCCCGTGACTGAACGCCTCTGCTATGGGGCCCCTGCTATTTTGACACTGTTCAATTCTCGTTGACCATCACCCCAGGTCATAGAAACATAGAAACATCGAAAATAGGTGCAGGAGTAGGCCATTCGGCCCTTCGAGCCTGCACCGCCATTCAATATGATCATGGCTGATCATCCAACTCTGTATCCCATACCTGCCTTCTCTCCATACCCCCTGATCCCTTTAGCCACAAGGGTCACATCTAACTCCCTCTTAAATATAGCCAATGAACTGGCCTCAACTACCTTCTGTGGCAGAGAATTCCACAGATTCACCACTCTCTGTGTAAAAAATGATTTTCTCATCTCGGTCCTAAAAGACTTCCCTCTTATCCTTAAATTGTGACCCCTTGTTCTGGACTTCCCCAACATCGGGAATAAACTTCCTGCATCTAGCCTGTCCAACCCTTTAAGAATTTTGTAAGTTTCTATAAGATCCCCCCTCAATCTTCTAAATTCTAGCAAGTACAAGCCAGTCTTTCTTCATATGAAAGTCCTGTAGACAGTTAACAATAAATGAAGAATCAGTCGGGTGAACCTTCTCTGTACTCCCTCTATGGCAAGAATGTATTTCCTCAGATTAGGAGACCAAAACTGTACGCAATACTCCAGGTGTGGTCTCACCAAGACCCTGTACAACTGCAGTAGAACCTCCCTGCTCCTATACTCAAATCCTTTTGCTATGAATGCTAACATAAGATCATAAGCGATAGGAGAAGAATTAGGCCATTCGGCCCATTAAGTCTACTCCACCATTCAATCATGGCTGATCCATACCTCCCTCCTAACCCCATTCTCCCACCTTCTCCCCATAACCCCCGACACCGAACCTAATCAAGAATATTCCTTCACATTACAAAATAAAATTACAATAGACTGTCAGAACTTGTTTGGGGTGTATATCTGTTGATGGCCCACGGTCCTTAGCCAAGTGACGTTAGCTGCGGGAGGCTAGTTCCATTTATAAATAATCTTTTATTTAAACACAGATTGTATCTTAATATGTTCAATAGAGCATGCCTGCGTTTGAAGTCCACCCTGAGAGTTTTATTGATTTTTTTCAAAGAGAGACAAATATCAACTCTGTCACAGGCCACTCGCAAATGATGACACACTGGGTCAAAACAGCAATTAATTACAGGATACTAAGTTAGATTCACGTTGTTTCCCTGGCACCATCATCGCCCCCCCCATTCAATGAGACACCTTTCAAAGCTGCGGGCAGTCCCAATGCAGCTAATTGCTTGTGTTCCACTCGCACAGAGAGATGCCGGCTTGCTCTTTCTGCACCAGCGCTCGGTGATGTCCTCCGCTCCCGTCCCATTCACACGAGTCAGTCGTTCCCCGCTGATGAATCGAGCTCCTCACACGGCCTCCCCCCTCCGCGTTGTCAGGCTTCCCACACACGAGGAAGCGCAATGAATGCGGTCCTTATTTTTCTCACCCACCCCTCTCTCCAGGTGCAAGGTCCATTCACACTTGAACTTGGCATCCAGTTTTTGTTCGCCAGTCCCCTCGTTTGTGGGGTATTCTTTTTGCAAAGCTTCTCATCTCAATGCACTCTCGAGCCAAATTGGGGGGGGGAAAAAACAAAGTAAAGGGGACATGAAGTTGACGATTGAGGCGAGCATAATGACTGACAGACTATGGGAAAATGCCACGTTTTGTTTTATTGTTTGATTTCTCAGAAAGATCAGCCTTTAGCTCCAAAGTGATGCGTGTCACAGACCACACAGACATATTTTAACTCTCTATCAGATATTAGATTGTGAGGGTTTGAATGTGGAAAACAAAATACATTCCAAAGATCCTCTATCATAGTGCATTTATTTCTTCTCTGTTTTACAAGAACTTAACGGCCTGTAAAATATCTTTTAAAGCACTCAACTTTGTCTTTTATATACACGTCCCAATGTTGCTTTTGCACAAAGAATTAACATTGTTCCAAACTTCCTTTATTCATAAAAGATGTTAGCGTGAAATAAATTCTTAGCGCATTTAATCGCAAATGGAAATATCTATATTCATGTTAAATTTGGATTGCACGGACCACTGCCTGGGATATCTGGGTCATAATCATAAACATTCTTTATTATGTTTTGCAACATATGAGGTATTTGATTTGCCATACAGTCACACCAATGAAAGACAACAACAACACACAACATATATTTTAACATAAACATCCACCACAGTGACTCCTCCACATTCCTCACTGTGATGGAAGGAGAAAAAAAAGTTCAATCTCTTCCCTTCTTTGTTCTCCTGTGGTCGGGGGCCTCGAGCCTTCCGTTGACGGGACGATCTTGGCCCCTGTAGCCGGCGGTCGGGCACTCTGCATCGGGACGATCAAGCTCCTGCATCGGGGGGGGGGGATGTCAGCTCCCCCGCGCCGAGCGATCGGACCCCGGTTCGGGCGAGTTGGATCACTAAATAATATCCAAGGTTAGGGCACACAATAGCCATAATAATTGGCAGATTAGGACATAAGTCATAAGCTCATAAGTAATAGGAGCAGAATTAGGCCAGTCGACCCATCAAGTCTACTCCGCCATTCAATCATGGCTGATCTATCTTTCCCTCTCAAACCCATTCTCCTGCCTTCTCCCCATAACATCTGACACGCTCCGAACCTGGGACTCCGGCGCTGCAAGGGCTGTAAGGCAGCAACTCTACCCCTGCGCCACTGTGCCGCCCTCTAAAGAGTGGATGAAAGACATCATAAAAGGCCTCTTTCCCGTCTCTGCTAGACAACATTTGTGAAATGGGCATCTTGCAAGAAAGCTTCAGGTGCTTTAACTCAGAGCTTTAAACACATTGATGGCAAGGTTTTCTATAATCTTTTGTTCACTATAGATTTTCCACACATGTGCTATTATAAAGGCATAGTTAGATGCCCTATTTCTCTATGTTTGCGAAGACTGTTTATTCAAATTACTTAAACTAGCATGTACAGGAGTATGCTTTCCCTGGCTAAGCCACATTGTTTGATCAGCAAACCACACAGAAAGTTTAAAGACAAGGTAATTCTGTTTTTCTTTTTGAAATGACATCCTTCTGGTTTTGGAACAATCATCATTTTATTAGCAGCTTTGATCAACGCTGAAGGATGAAGGGGATTAAATTTGATAGCCCGCTCAAACTCCATGGGCGGGTCGCAATCTGCCGTTAACCCACGCATGATCACACAGGAAACATGCCAACTTTCAGCAGATGACTGATTGAAGGGACTGCAGCATTTAGACCAGTGCGAACCGTGCCGTCGCTCAGCTGAACGTACGCAACAGGGGTTAACGGTGACCGAGGCCAGCACTGGTTGAAGTAGGGCGATCGTTCCGCTGAACACCTTCGCTCAGCCCACCTGAACCTCCCTGATCTCCCGGTTGCCAAACACTTTAATTCCCCTTCCTATTCCCACACAGACCTCTCTGCCCTGGGTCTCCTCCATTGTCAGAGTGAGGCAAAACACGAATTGGAGCCATAGCATCTTATATTTCGCTTGGGCAGCTTACAGCCCAGTGGTATGAATATTAATTTCTCTAACTTCAAGTAGAAACATAGAAACATAGAAAATAGGTGCAGGAGTAGGCCATTCAACCCTTCGAGCCTGCACCGCCATTCAATATGATCATGGCTGATCATCCAACTCAGTATCCTGTACCTGCCTTCTCTCCATACCCCCTGATACCTTTAGCCACAAGGGCCACATCTAACTCCCTCTTAAATATAGCCAGTGAACTGGCCTCAACTACCTTCTGTGGCAGAGAATAGTAAGATTAAACGAGAACTTACCAGTTTGAAGTTTGATCGTTATTTTATGAGGAGTAACGTTGAGGGATTACGTGAAGAACCCCCCAGGACGCATGCGTGTCATTCTTCAAAGCAGCGGTGTGAAATCACAGATAACGGTAATGACTAAACATAGTAAGATTAGAGAAGAGATACCAGTTGAGTATATGATCAAGGGTGGGAGCGGAGGGCACGTAATCCCTCAACGTTACTCCTCATAAAATAATGATCAAACTTCAAACTGGTAAGTTCTCGTTTAATCTTACTATTTTACTTCGGAGTCACGTGAGTGATTACGTGAAGATTTTAAAGCTCTGTGATTTCATGCCGTGGAAACGAGTCCATGCATCACATCTGCCTTGATTATGGAGAGAATAGTGTTAACATCATTAGACATCAATACGATATTGAAAACCCAACGATAAATATATTAACATCAATTATTGCCCCTATTTATGGGGTAAATTATATTACAGAACTTAAATTTGTTTCTGCAAATGTTCCAGGTTCAATGACTGGTTTGTTATAAAGTCGTTGGAAAGTTACCTCCGCTGACCATCCTGCTGTCTTGAGGATTTGGTCCATAGGAACGTCCAACTTCATAGCTGCCGATGTAGCTGCAGCCCTGGTGGAGTGAGATTTAAAATGCTAGTGTCTACTCCAGCCTTTATTAGGACCTTTTTTAGCCATTTAGAGATGGTCTGGACTGTCACTGTTTTGAGTGGCTGTTTGTAGCTGATTAAAGTGACATTTCTTTCCCTCTGATGATCTTAGTATACTCCATATATAATAGTAAGTGTGTTACAATACAGAGACGACCATCTGTCGGGTAGGCCCTGAATTCTGTTTTTAGGCCTGCTGACCCCTGTCTGTTCTGTTTGACTATTTCATTGATGTGAAAAGTTACATTTCCAGATGAAATAATCATGTTGTCCAGCCTTAGTTTCTGTAGTGACTGGACCCTTTGTGCCGTAACCAAGGCCATCAGCATGACTGTTTTCATAGTCAGTTTCTGTAGGGACAGAGCTGTAGCTGGAGACCAGTTTCTTAACATGGTCAGTACAATGCTCACATCCCATATTTGGGAGTACCTGGTTTTTGGGGGATTAACATTAAAATGCCCCTCATGAGTTTGGTTACCAGGGTGTGTCCCAACAGAATGCCGCTCTGTTCCTTGCCACAGGTATGTTGACAGAGCACTTCTGGCGCAGTTGATGGCACTATGACTGAGCCTCTCATCGTAATGGAGGCTTGCCAGGAATTGCAGAACAGACGGGATGTTCATAGATCTGTGGGTGATATTTATTGTTGTGACAGTACTTCCCATTTCTGGATGACACCAAGTACTGTTTTTTGGTGGACTGTCTGTGGGCCGCTGAAATAATATCTACTGTTCGGTCCGTCAGTCCCAGGTGTAGTAGAGGTGCTTTCAACTCTATAAATTAATAGGTTTATATAAGTATGACATGGGTAAATACCCCTTGTTGCGGGAAGAACCAGTAAATTAGGTCTATGATGGATGGTGATGCATGGTTCAAAAACCATGTCATGTATCACCGGGACCCATGGTTGAGTAGGCCAATCGGGTACTATCAAAATACCAGACGCGGAGTCTACTGTATATTCCTAAATACCCGACTGATGAGGCAGAAGGAGGGAATGCATAAATAAATAATCCCCCAATGCAGCGAAAATGCATCTGTTGCCACTGCCCCAGGTTCTGGTTCCCATGAACATAATTCGATAACTGGTGAGAGCATGGATGCGAATAGGTCGATATCTGGTGTTCCATACCGTGCTGTAATTTCACCAATACATTATTTATCCAACATCCATTCAGTGTTTTCATAGAATTAGCGTGACCTGTTGTCTGCCACTAAATTCAGTTTACCTGGTAAGTAGGTAGCTATATCCAAATATCTCTCTCTGGATACACTATTGCCAAATTGTGTTGGCCAGATTGTCACATGATGTCGATATGTTTCCACCCATATGGTTGATATATGCTACCACGGTGGTGTTGTCAATTTGTAGTCTAATATACTGGTGATATAACCCAGAACAATATGACTTAAAGCCATGGAATGCACTCAACATTCCCAGGTAGTTTATGCCCAGTGTTTGTAATAATGATGCCTCCTGTGCATTCCATCTCCCCCACAGCTAGAGATGGAATTGGTAGCATCCCATCCAAGTGCACTGGCATCAGTATGTAGTTCCATAGACGGGTAGCTGATAATGTTTGGATCGGAACAATGCCTAATGTTATGTTTCCACCATTTTAGTTCCATTGTGGCCTCTGTTGGTAGCTTCATTGGTCTGTCAGAATGACCCCCATAATTTTTGAGTGCACGAATGTGTGCCCTCTGTAATTTTGATAATGTAAAGGTCTGATTTGTGTGGCTGGAAACGCAGCCACTATAATGCCAATTATTCTTGCTGCCAGTCTGATGGATGGTTTTGTTTTGCTGCAAGCCTCCATTAAGGCTGTAACCTTTTCTTTCGGCAATGTCACTGACATGTGAACTGTGTTAAGGGTGTACCGCAGATGATCCATTGTGTTAAATAACATCTGTGGTCACCTCTAATGGGTACTGTATAGTAAGCATCTTTTAATACGATGCTTGCCATGTAGTAACCTAGGAATCAATTGCTTAGCAGTAACAAAGGTTCCCATCTAGTAATGAATATATAGTACGAAAGTATTCAAATTAGTCAAATCTATGATGATGTGGCAACCACCATCTAGTTTATGATAAAGATTTTGGACACGAATTCCTGTGATTCGTGTTGGATATCCTCCATTACTCCTTTTTTATATGGGCACTGTAGTTCAGCATGCGCTATTGATTTTATCTTTGCCTGTAAACACGAACATTCGGTTCGGTACATGCTGAACTGGAGGATTATGTTTTGTATAAATTCTATGGTATAACCCTATACTTCTGAAAATATAAGTGTCGGTAGTTAATTTATTCCATGCATCCAGATAGAATTGTAATCTCCCACCAATCTCGTAAGGAACCAGACCCACCTACCTCCATGGTTACTATTGGTAGGTTTGTTACTTTTTCGGCTTCCTCCGTGGACGTTGAGGTGCCGGTGTCTGGATCTGTAGTTGGGTCGGTGTTGAGGGTTAGCGCATTTCCCAGGAAGTAGTTTTGAGACGTTGCTTTAATGAGCCCCAGGGTTTTACCCTCTTTATTAAGTTATTTTACCTGTTTTGATAAGTTGCCTCCAAATAGTAATATTGGTGGTTTGGAGGTTCCAGGTTTGCATAGGCCTGCAAATTAGGGTCTAAAGCCGGTTGGATGGCACTTCTTCTAATGCTGTTTACTCGTATTGGTAGTTGCAAAATAAAACCAGTGCATCCTGGTGATCTTGTGTCATGTCTTTTTTGTTTATTGTGCGGGCGAAACCCGTAATTCCCGCTGTTAGGACTTTCAGAACTTTCTGTTGTTTCAAGTCCCTGGCTCTGCCATGTTTTCAAATACACTGGTTGACACTGGGAACATTCAGTGTTTTGCAGTTCCCTGATGGTAAGTGTCTTCCAGTTCCTGCAGCCGCTCCAACCGGCTCCAATGCTCACGGGCACTGGCCGTCGCGGCTGCTCCTGAAGCCGCTCCTGCTCCAGCTCCTGCAGTCAGCCCAGGATTGAACCTCCGTGCTCCCCTCTGATGAGGGAGAAACACTGTGCAGCCCTACAAGAGGTGCTGCTGTGGGGCTTACTAACTGCCCACTGTGGCTAGCCTCCATCTCCCGGAGCCTGCCACTTTGGAGTATTTCCTCCAGCAGCCGCTCCAACCGGCTCCAATGCTCACGGGCACTGGCCACTCGCGGCTGCTCAAAGTCAGACTCATCGGAGTCTGGCATTCGGTCCGTTTTTTGCTTCGCTTTCCCGCCCGGCTTCGCCGGTGCGGGAGCGAAGTCGGGCACAGCTGTTCCCATTTCGGGAGATTGCCGTGGCGTTGGCTGCTGCTGCCGGCTGCCCGCAACTCCGCGGTTCTCCCCCGCCAGCTTTTCCGCAGCCTTCGTGGATCTGGTCCATGTCTCCACCTGTAAGGTAAGTGGAAGGAACGCAGAGTCTCCTTACCTGCTGTTCCCGGCTTTCAAATTCTGCCGCTGAGGGAACGTCGTTCCCCCTGCTGTGACTCGTTGCAATGCGTGTAGCGATATGACACGCATGCGTCCTGGCGGGGTTCTTCACGTAGTCACTCACGTGACTCCGAAGTAAAATTCTAGAGATTCACCACTCTCTGTGTGAAAAATGTTTTTCTCAAAAGTAACCCCGGCATTCCCTCTCTCTCTATCCCACCCCCACCTAAGTCGCACCAGCTTCTCGTTTTCACCCAACAAACAGCTAACAATGGCCTGTTTCCTTCATCATCATTACTTTTATTGCATATCTTTCATTCATTGTTCATCTCCCATCTCCCTACATCTCGTCCATATCTCTCGTTAAACCAATAAACTCCTTCCTCTACCAGTATCCACCTATCACTCACCTGTAACAATGATCTATTCTAAATTTTCCTTGATCTCCTTTCTCTTTGCCCTGTTTTTACACCTTACACTTCCCTATCTATGTATCTTCCTCCCCCCCGACGTCAGTCTGAAGAAGGGTCTCGACCTGAAACGACACCGGTTCCTTCTCTCCAGAGATGCTGTCTGTTCCGCTGAGTTGCTCCAGCTTTTTGTTTCTATCACTGGTTCAAGTTAGCTGACCTGTTTCCAAGCTGAAGGTATCTTTGACTATTTGAATGGTTCATCTCAGTGGTTCAACCCGATACAACTAACTTCAGACGGTCCTCAATTTACCATCTGACCTCATCTCAGCGCTTGGACCCATTGCTGAATATTTACTGGCAACATTGGGCCACGGTGGCGCAGCAGTAGAGTTGCTGCCTTGCAGAGCCATTGACCCGGGTTCGATCCTGCCTGATGACCACACTAGGTCCACTCCAGTTCAATGTTATCCCACTTTCTCATCCACTCCCTGCGCATCAGCAGCAATTTTACAGAGGCCTGGAATTTAACCAGGAAACCCATGTCTTTAGGATGTGGGAGGAAACCGGAGCATCCAGAGAAAACCCAAGTGGTCACAGGGAGAACGTGCAAACTCCACACCGACAGTACCCGAGGTCAGGATCGAACTCAGGTCTCTAATGCTGTGAGTCAGCGGATCTGTGATGCCCATCTTTGAGCATTGGTGAAACTGGTAATAGTGATAGACGCAGAATTAGACAAAGAGAAGGAGATGAGGAAGAATTTCTTTAGTCAGAGGGTGGTGAATCCGTGGTATTATTTGCCAGAGAAGGCTGTGGAGGCCCAGTCAGTGGATATTTTTAAGGCAGAGATAGATAGATTATTGATTAGTACGGGTGTCAGATGTTATGGGGAGAAGGCAGGGGAATGGGTTTGAGAGGGAGAGATAGATCAGCCATGATTGAATGGCGGAGTAGACTCGATGGGTCGAATGGCCTAATTCTGCTCCTATTACTTATGAGTTTATGACTTATGTCCTAACCTGCCAATTATTATGGCTATTGTGTGCCCTAACCTTGGATATTATTTAGTGATCCAACTCGCCCGACCTGGGGTCCGATCGCTCGGGTGCTGTCTGTACGTTCTCATCTGTGACCATCGTGGGTTTTCTCCGAGATCTTCGGTTTCTTCCCACCCTCCAAAGACGTACAGGTTTGCAGATTAATTGGCTTGGTATAAATGTAAATTGTCCCTAGTGTGTGTAGGGTGGTGTTAAGGGCCTGTCCCACTTGGCCGATTTTTTTCGGCGAATGCCGGCATCATGGATGACGTATCTGGACACCGAAAATGTCGCGGCGTGACGCGACGGTGATGACGTATATGGCGCGCGTTGTTTCCTCAAGTGTCGCAACATTTGTTTTTGTCGCCGCTGGATTTTGAAATGTTCAAAATCTTTTGGCGACCCAGATACATCCATCAATGATGCCGGCAGTCGCCGAAAAAAATCGCCAAGTGGAACAGGCCCTTTAATGTACGGGGATCGCTGGTCGGTACGGACTCCGCGCTGAATCGCTCCACATTAAATTAAAGAGGTTTGTCGTTCTCCCCTGAGTGTTTTTGTACCTCTCAGCCTGTACACTGCAGGGGAGCACTTGGCTCCCTTGCATCAGTGGAGGGACATTCTCAAACAGTTAAACATCATATATAATTAATAGCCCCGTGAACTGTGGCAACTGGGAGCGTAGCCCTGTTTTTGTCCAGAGTCACATTAGCTGAAGTGCCGCATTAACCTTGTTAACTCTTCCATGAACTTCGTCTCTGAAGCAATCAAACCTCCCAGAAACAGCCATCATTATGGATCATTAGGGTCTCTATTGTCACGAGCATCAGGTGCAGGGAACTACATTTTTTATTTTTGCCTGCAGCATCAGCAGAAGAAGGGTCTCGTCCCGAAACGTCACCCATTGCATCTCTCCAGAGATGCCGCCTGTTCCGCTGAGTTACTCGTGCGTTTTGTGTCTATTTTCAGCGAGACTATCCCCGTACATCCCCGGGGATATCCCCGGACTACCCCGTGGGGAGAAGGTAGGAACGGGGTACTGATTGGGGATGATAAGCCATGATCACATTGAACGGCGGTGCTGGCTCGAAGACTCCTGCGCCTATTGTCCCATTGTCTATTGTCTACATAAGCACAATCCCCCAGTCAGTACTGAATGTACGGAACAGCCCACCGAGTCCATATGCAAGAGGCGCTATTTTGCAGTCAGAGTTGTAGCTGGCCACAGAGGGCCGTTGTAGCTGGCGCCTCCACACCCATCGTCCCGTGAACCCATGCCCCTCGCCCCGCCCGGCCCACATCTGGCAGAGATAGACACATTCTTCATTAGTGCGGGTGTCAGGGATGATGGGGAGAAGGCAGGAGAATGGGGTTAGGGTGGGAGAGATAGATCAGCCATGATTGAATGGTGGAGTAGCCTTGATGGGCTGAATGGCCTCATTCTATTCCTGTCACTTAAGATCACGTCAGCATTAGTTCACCGGGGGTGGGGGGGGGGGCTTCCTACGCATGAGCTGGTTGGTCGAGTGGTTTGACAAGGTATTCTTGATCTCGGTGACCATATCTAAGCAGCTAGTCTGCAAATGATTGTCATATCCCTTCGACAGTGCCACTGACATCAGCCTCGGACGCTGCTGAAGGGTCTCTGTAAACATGTGGAATATTGTCATCAAGATCACTATAAAATCTAGCGTTGAGTGAGTTCCGCACGCCCGTGTTGAACCACAAATGACATAGAAACATAGACAATAGGTGCAGGAGTAGGCCATTCGGCCCTTCGAGCCTGCACCGCTATTCAATATGATCATGGCTGATCATCCAACTCAGTATCCCGTACCTGCCTTCTCTCCATACCCCCTGATCCCTTTAGCCACAAGGGCCACATTTAACTCCCTCTTAAATATAGCCAATGAACTGGCCTCAACTACCTTCTGTGGCAGAGAATTCCACAGATTCACCACTCTCTGTGTGAAAAATGTTTTCCTCATCTCGGTCCTAAAAGATTTCCCCCTTATCCTTAAAACTGTGACCCCTTGTTCTGGTCTTCCCCAACATCGGGAACAATCTTCCTGCATCTAGCCTGTCCAATACCTTAAGAATTTTGTAAGTTTCTATAAGATCCCCCTTCAATCTTCTAAATTCTAGCGAGTACAAACCGAGTCTATCCAGTCTTTCTTCATATGAAAGTCCTGACATCCCAGGAATCAGTCTGATTAATCTTTTCTGTACTCCCTCTACGGCAAGAATGTCTTTCCTCAGATTAGGAGACCAAAACTGTACGCAATACTCCAGGTGTGCTCTCACCAAGACCCTGTACAATTGCAGTAGAACCTCCCTGCTCCTATACTCAAATCCTTTTGCTATGAATGCTAACATACCATTCGCCTTCTTCACTGCCTGCTGCACCTGCATGCCTACTTTTAATCAGTCTGAAGAAGGGTTTCGGCCCGAAACGTTACCTATCTCCTTCGCTCCATAGATGCTGCTGCACCCGCTGAGTTTCTCCAGCATTTTTTGTGTACCTTCGATTTTCCAGCATCTGCAATTCCTTCTTAAACACTTTGCCTACTTTTAATGACTGGCGTACCATGACACCAAGGTCTCGTTGCATCTCCCCTTTTCCTAATCGGCCACCATTCAGATAATAGTCTACTTTCCTGTTTTTGCCACCAAAGTGGATAACCTCACATTTATCCACATTATATCTTGGTTACATCCAAGGTCCCTTTTTCGGGACATCAGAAATTCTGAAGTATTCTTTTGGTCATAATTGCAAAATATAGGTGAAAACCACGATATGATTTCATAAGTTGATAAGTTCATGTGATAGGAGCAGAATTAGGCCATTCGGCCCCTCAAGTCTACTCAATTATTTCGATCATGGCTCCCTCTCAATCCCATTCTCCTGCCTTCTATAACCATATAACCATATAACAATTACAGCACGGAAACAGGCCATCTCGGCCCTACAAGTCCGTGCCGAACAATTTTTTTCCCTTAGTCCCACCTTAGTCCCACCTGCCTGCACTCATACCATAACCCTCCATTCCCTTCTCATCCATATGCCTATCCAATTTATTCTTAAATTATACCAACGAACCTGCCGCCACCACTTCCACTGGAAGCTCATTCCACACCGCTACCACTCTCTGAGTAAAGAAGTCTAATACTAATCAAGAATATATCTATCACTGCCTTAAATGTATCCATTGATTTGGCTTCCACTGCCTTCTGTGGCAATGAATTCCACAGATTCACCACCCTCTGCCTAAAGAAATTCCTCCTCATCTCCTTCACAAAGATCTCAGTCCTTTAATTCTGAGGCTGTGACCTCTGGCCCTAGACACCCTCTTCACATCCACTTTATCCAGGCATTTTCACTGCAGAATTCCAGTTGATGAATTGTCAGTAAATACTTAACTATTTCACGCACATGTAACTTGTTTTTATAAAGGTGGAAGGGCAACTCTCTCAGAGTAAACACAAAAGGAACTGATCTAAGTCAACTTCACTGTTATATCGTGTTAAAGAAGGAACTGCAGATGTTGGAAAATCGAAGGCACACAAAAATGCTGGAGAAACTCAGCGGGTGCAGCAGCATCTATGGAACGAAGGAAATAGGCAACGTTTCGCCCCGAAACGTTGCCTATTTCCTTCGCTCCATAGATGCTGCTGCACCCGCTGAGTTTCTCCAGCATTTTTGTGTACCTTCACGGTTATTTCTATGCTTAGACAGTTACATAAGCCTTCCCCCGATTCAGGGATGCAGACTCTGAATCTTCAGTGTGACCTCAACAGGATTCTGCCGTGTCTGATTACTGCGTGTTAATCCAGAAATGCTCCTCAGATAACGCTGCTGACCAAAACCTGAAGGACTGCCAAGAATTTGTACCTTCTGCGTTCCCTGTGTAGTTTTCTCTCACTCACCGTTCACGCTGTCTAATGCTTAAGCCACTAAACCTTTCAGGTGACCATGGTAGAATGAGGACCTGTTCCCTCCACCCAATTCCCTCCACTCTTTCTCAAGGTCGATTTCTTTGCTATTTTAGCCAGACGCTGAATAAACAAAGTCCAATTGACCAAACTCACATGTACAATGCTTGGTTGTTTCCCAACCTTGCTCTGGTGGATCAGTTTTAAGAAATCCAGAGTCCTAAGAGGTGTTTCTCTCTTTCCCTTAAGACTCCTCGAGTTTCGACAATAGACAATAGACAATGGGTGCAGGAGGAGGCCATTTGGCCCTTCGAACCAGCACCGCCATTCAATGTGATCATGGCTGATCATCCCCAATCAGTACCCCGTTCCTGCCTTCTCCCCATATCCCCTGACTCCGCTATCTTTAAGAGCCCTGTCTAGCTCTCTCTTGAAAGTATCCAGAGAACCTGCCTCCACCGCCCTCTGAGTAGGTATGTTGCAAAGCCTACCTGAAGCGTCGTTGAAAATCTGCCGTTGTGGGTGTGCGCGATTTTGGCGCCGTTTAGAGGGGGCGGGTTTAAAACGCGATTTTCTCTAAGCTGTTCCAATCGAAAATGTTCAGCCTAGTTAATTATTAACGAAAAATCGCTGGAAGACCCCGTCGCAAAAGCTATTATTAGTTTTAAAGGCCTTGAATAATAGTTATAGTAGTTTAAAAATCAATCTTTAAACCCGCGACAGCCAGCAACCGCAGGGTCTCATAAAGCAAACCACAGAAGTTAGGTTGTATATTTTTACATTAAAAAGGGCTTTTAAAGAACCCTTTATACAAAGTTTAATATTGCGAGTAGCTCAATTTGGACCCATTATATCGCGCAGTATTTTTCTGGGCATTTGGGGCACAAATCTACCGCAATGTGAACGTTCTAAACCAGCGCGTTCCACGGGGACCCACTGGAAAGCTGATTTAAAATGGACTTTAATTTGCAGCAATTGAACACTAAATTCCTTCCATTTGGCCTATAAATTAATGTAAATGAGATTTAAAAATCATGTTTTATTGTGAATTATTTGTGAATATTATTTGGGCATTTAGGCTATTTAAAAATGTTAATCATTTATTAAGAAATGGATAGATGTTTAGATCTAGTAATTGAAGTCTGAAATTAGCTACAATTAGGTAACTAACTAATTATATGCTTTAATTTCAGGTCATCCAAGTAAGATTATTTTATATTTGTTTCAGAATGCTTCAATCTATGATAACTGAAAATTTCATTCAGTTCTCTTAATTTTTAAGAAAGTTATGGGCTTTTGACTGTTCACGATCACAGCTTTTTTGTTATGTCCATAGAAAATCAATAGGGAACAAGATGCTCATTTCCCGGTATGAAAATGGCCATAACTTTTTAAATACTTGAGATATGAAAGTGAATTAGGTGTCAAATTAAACTTATTTTTATGCTTTATCTGATGGGATAAATTACAGACTTGATTTTTAAAATCTCAAAATTTTGTAACATTGCTACTCTGAGGCAGAGAATTCCACAGACTCACACCTCTCTGTGAGAAAAAGCGTTTCCCCGTCTCCGTTCTAAGTTGAGTCCGTTGAGTTCGCGGCACGGTGGCACAGCGGTGGAGTTGCTGCCTCACAGCGCAAGAGACCCGGGGTCGATCCTGACCAAAGGTGCTGTCTGTACGAAACTTAGTGCTTTCTCCCTGTAGTCGCGAGGGTTTTCTCTGGGTGCCCCGGTTTCCTCCCACACTTCAAAGACATGCAGGGTTGTTGGTCTGAAGAAGGGTCTCGACCCTGAAACATCACCCGTCCCTTCTCTCCCGAGATGCTGCCTGACCCACTGAGTTTTTGGGTCTATCTCAGGGCTTGTAGGTTAATCGGCTTCGGTAAAATTGTCAATAAAATTGCCCCTATTGTGTAGGATAGAAACATAGAAAATAGGTGCAGGAGGAGGCCATTCGGCCCTTCGAGCCAGTACCGCCATTCATCGTGATCATGGCTGATCGTCCCCTATCAATAACCCGTGCCTGCCTTCTCCCAATATCCCTTGACTCCACTAGCCCCTAGAGCTCTATCTAACTCTCTCTTAAATCCATCCAGTGACTTGGCCTCCACTGCCCTCTGTGGCAGGGAATTCCACAAATTCACAACTCTCTGGGTGAAAAAGTTTTTTTCTCACCTCAGTCTTAAATGACCTCCCCTTTATTCTAAGACTGTGGCCCCTGGTTCTGGACTCGCCCCACATTGGGAAAATTTTTCCTGCATCACGCTTGTCCAGTCCTTTTATGATTTGATATGTGTCCAGTCCTTTTATAATTTTATATGTGCGGGTGTACGGGGTGATCGCTGGTCAGCACGGACTCGGTGGGCAGAAGGGCCTGTTTCGGCACTGTATCGATAAACTAAAGTAAACAGCAAACTGGACAATGCTTCTTAGTTCAGCAGCTGCCGCCTGGAATGCTGCTCAGATTATGCAATGACAATATTAGGAATTAGAGTATTTAGAGTATTGTTTCGATCACCATGTTATAGGAAAGTTGTTGTCAAGCTTGAAATAGTTCAGAGAAGTTTGCCCCTAGTGCGTAGGATAGTGCTAGTGTACAGGGTGACGGCTGGCCTGCATGGACTCAGTGGGCTGAAGGGCCTGTTTCCGCACTGTATCTTTAAAGCAAGGAAATCTACCAACCTTTTCTCGACTCACGAATATGGTTGATTATTAAGGCCTTATATTCTTCTTAGGCCCCCCTCGGTCATGGCTGACCATGGGTGTCTCCAGGGTGCTATTCCCTATATGGAGGACGCCAGTGCATGGGGAGACTGGTGCACAGACAGCCACCATAAGGTCCTTGAAAAATCTGGGTCAGGATCCAGTGGCATGGTGTCCAAGACGACCGGAGACCCTTTTCTGCCGCAGCCTTCATCCGCCTTCCCAGCCGTTGTGACGTTCCACTAAGGGCAGCCATCATCCTCCGCCTGTTCCACCGTTGAGGTCTCGGTTGGATTGCTCTTTGTCAGAGACCTCCCCCTCAACCTTACCGCCATGGGTGGTGGCCCTACCAGGAGCGTAGCTCCAGACGGCATCGCTCTCAGGATCTCAGGTCCACACAAGCTTCTCCACCACAACAAGGTGACATTCCACGGAGAAGAAGGAATGGACCATAAATGGAAAAATTGTCAATGGTAATCGTGTCCGCAAAGTAAAATTAAATCATAAAGTTTAACGTTTCATTCTGGAGATCGAGGTCATCAGCAGATGAACACAGGAAGTTCAGATATCAGCTGATATCCCCCCTGTGCTGTAGAATAGTACAGAGTAGAAACAAGGAACTGCAGATGGCGGTTTATTAAAAAAAAAAGGATGCAAAGTGCTGGAGTAACTCAGCGGGTCAGGCAGCATCTCTGGAGAATGTGGATAGGTGACGGGACCCTTCTTCAGACCCAAAATGTTGGCCTGTGCATGTTCTCCAGTGTGAATTCGAGCAGACAAATCAGGTCGGGGTAGACGCAAAAAGCTGGAGTGAATCAGCGGATCAGACGGGGCATCTCTAGTGAAAAGGAATAGGTGACGTTCCAACCACTTAGAAACACTGTCTACAGCGGATAAATCCTCGAAGTTCACATGCAGGGCTTCAGTTCAGCAGCAACGTTTGTGTGACCAGAGGACAGATGCATGAGTTCCAGGACACAAGCATAAAAGGGTGATAGAAGCCACAGATCTTGGCAACTGATCAGTCTGGAGACTCGGTATCACTGCTGAGTGTTCTTGCATCCAGAATAGTCCAGGATTTATTCAAATTCCTTCTTGGAGATTAGGCAAGTTCAGATCAACAGTCGGATAGATTTACACCATTCCCACAAAGATAAAAAGCCAAGACACACAGTGCTGAAGTAACTCAGCGCTGGAGTAACAAAGTGCTGGAGTAACTCAGCGGGCCAGGCAGCATCTCTGGAGTAAAGAGATAGGGGATGTTTCAGTTTCGACCTGAAACGTCACCTATTCCTTTTCCTTTTCTCTTTAGGTGCTGCCTGACCCGCTGAGTTACTCCAGCTTTTTGTGTCTATCTTCGGTTTAAACCAGCATCTGCAGTTCCTTCCTACACATTTCAGGTCGGGACCCTTTCTCCAGAGTCCAGGGTCCAGAATCCAGAGTGTTGTCTATAGTTACAACTAATTAATCACAAGTGAAATCGCCCCAGTAAATGTTGCTCTTCTCATCTGACTTTGTTGACAAATATAATTTGTGTATTTTCGCCACGCATAAACAGCCACTCTGGTATCAACCACCCAGAATGTTTTTTAATCTAAATTGTTAGTAATACCGTGCATGTGAGTCTACAAGCACTTAAGGGCCTGTCCTACTTGGCTGTCATTTGCGCGCCATTTACACGACCTCCAGAAATATGGTCGTCGCGTTGTGATGCACGGGTAGCGTGTGGGTAGCGCGGGACGGGCGCATGGAGAGACGTGGAGGAGTGTGGAGTTGCGCACAGTATCACGCGGCGCTCCAGGATTTCGTGCAGCACGAACTCCTCGCGCGCCACCTACGTGACGTATCTCGTACGTACGCTGGCGCATTGGGTACGCACGCTGACGCATTGGCGTCGCACGCTTGCGTCCCTACATCTCACGTGTATCGCGTGGTGACAGATGGCTACGTCACCATGCGTCGCCGCGCGCCACAGAGTATTCTAATGACGTCACACGCACCAGACGTCATGATGACCCGTGATCTGTGCGTGACGTCGCACGTAACAATGTGCCGACCTATTTTACATATGACTCGTAAATGAGGCGCAAATAGAAAAAAAATAGGTGCAGGAGTAGGCCATTCGGCCCTTCGAGCCTATGACGGCCAAGTGGGACAGGCCCTTTAGAGTTGTTACCAGGCAACTGAACCATCCTATTACCAACTAGAGAACGGCCTTGTCGTACCATCCACCTCATTGGAGACCCTCGGAATATCTTTAATCGGACTTTACTGGGCGTTATCTTGCACTAAACACTATTCCCTTTATCCTGTATCTGTGCACCGTGGACATCTTAAAGATTGTAATCATGTGTAATCTTTCCGCTAGTTGGATAGCACGCAACAAATAAAGCTTTTCGCTGTATCTCGGTACGCGTGACAGTAAACTGGACTAAACTTGTAAATTCCTTTACAGTAAGTGTTAATGGCACGGTGGCGCAGCAGTAGAGTTGCTGCCTCACAACGCCAGTGACCTGGGTTCGATCCCGACAACGGGTGCTGTCTGTACGGAGTTTCTTCGTTCACCCCGTGACTTGCGTGGGATTTCTCCGAGATCTTCGGTTTCCTCCCACACTCCAAAGACGTACAGGTTTGCAGCTTAATTGGCTTGGTATGAATGTAAAAATCGTCCCCAGTGTGTGTAGGATAGTGTTAATGTGCGGGGATCGCTGGTCGACACGGACTCGGTGGGCTGAAGGGCCTGTTTCCGCGCTGTATATCTAAACTAAACTAAATTAAACTAAACTAAAATGCCATCATTCTACCACCATGATTCATGATTAGCAGTGAAGCATTACATGAGTTGCTGCATGCCTTTGAGCCAGCGATTGCAATTTTGTTTTATTTTAAGAGAGTTAGAGAAACATAGAAACATAGAAAATAGGTGCAGGAGTAGGCCATTCGGCCCTTCGAGCCTGCACCGCCATTCGGCCCTTCGAGCCTGCACCGCCATTCAATATGATCATGGCTGATCATCCAACTCAGTATCCTGTACCTGCCTTCTCTCCATACCCCCTGGTCCCTTTAGCCACAAGGGCCACATCTAACTCCCTCTTAAATATAGCCAATGAACTGGCCTCAACTACCTTCTGTGGCAGAGAATTCCACAGATTCACCACTCTCTGTGTAAAAAATGATTTCTTCATCTCGGTCCTAAAAGATTTCCCCCTTATCCTTAAACTGTGACCCCCTTGTTCTGGACTTCCCCAACATCGGGAAATATCTTCCTGCATCTAGCCTGTCCAACCCCTTAAGAATTTTGTACGTTTCTATAAGATTGAATTGAATTGAATTGAATTGAATGCCTTTATTGTCATTCAGACCTTACGGTCTGAACGAAATTTCGTGCCTGCAGTCATACATACATCATACAATAATAACAACAATAAACACAAATTAACACCACCACAGTGAGTCCTCCTAGCACCTCCTCACTGTGGTGGAGGCAAAAATCTTAGGGCTGCAGTCTCTTCCCTCCTCTTCTCCCTCTGCGCTGAGGCGATTCCCCTCAATCTTCTAAATTCTAGCGAGTACAAGCCGGGTCTATCCAGTCTTTCTTCATATGAAAGTCCTGACATCCCAGGAATCAGTCTGGTGATACTGAACTCATTATTTCACCCATAAAATGGCAAGTACCATAGTTGCATAATTCCATAGTTGCATACTTCCAGGAATCAAAAGTTGCCTTCTGTAACCCTGCCTCGTAAACCTTCTCAGGTATTCTTGTATCGATACGATCATAGAATCCACACTGGGAATTCAAAAGCAGAGAATACGGTGACTCGGCAATTCAGAATTGTGTCTGGCTGAAGTCATCAGTCTACCATAGTTTAGTTTAGTTTAGATCAGAGATACAGCACAGAAACAGGCCTTTCGGCCCATCGAGTCCACGCCGACCAGCGATCCCCGCACACACTAACACTGTCCTACACACACTAGGGAAAATTTACATTTACACCAAGCCGATTAACCTACAAACCCGCACGACTTTGGAGTGTGGGAGGAAAAGCGAGATCTCGGAGAAAACCCACGCAGGTCACGGGGAGAACGTACAAACTCCGTACAGACAGCACCCGTAGTCAGGATTGAACCCGGGTCTCCAGCGCTGCGAGGCAGCAACTCTACCGCTGCACCACTGTGCCGTTGTATCTTCACACATTGTATCTTCACATAACAAGTATTATCAGATAGATGGCTAAACACAGCAAGGGGATGACCATAGGTCATAAGGTCATAAGTGATAGGAGTAGAATTAGGCCATTCGGCCCATCAAGTCTACTCCGCCATTCAATCATGGCTGATCTATCTCTCCCATCCGAACCCCATTCTCCTGCCTTCTCCCCATAACCCCTGACACCCGTACTAATCAAGAATCTATCTATCTCTGCCTTAAATATATCCACTGACTTGGCCTCCACAGCCGTTTGTGGCAAAGAATTCCACAGATTCACCACTCTCTTGCTAAAGAAATTTCTCCTCATCTTCTTCCTAAAAGAACGTCCTTTAATTCTGAGGCTGTGACCTCTAGTCCTAGACTCTCCCACTAGTGGAAACATCCTCTTCACATCCAGGCAACCAAGGCAATCGAAGAAGGGTTTCGGCCCGAAACGTTGCCTATTTCCTTCGCCCCATAGATGCTGCTGCACCCGCTGAGTTTCTCCAGCATTTTTGTGTACCTGATGAAGCAACATTGAGAGCACTTTTGGCTGAAATAATTTGGCAGCCTTTCATTGATGACACCAATTTCTAATTGTGCTAGTACTAGTATAGACAGCACCCGTAGTCAGGATCGAACCCGGGTCTCTGGCACTGTAAAGCAGCAGCTCTAACACTGCGCCACCGTGCCGACCACTGGAGCCACGTTGGATCGTTACAATTTGTTGGGAATATCAAAGTCCAGCAGAGGAGAAGTATCTGGGTGGCGATGGGACTCGGAGCTGAGAGCCTTATTGCTGCAGAAACGTTAGCCTCAAGGAGACATGCTTTTCACTGGCGTGCGTCTGAGGTCCCTGACAACATGCGAGCCAAGTGGAGGAAGAAGCGTATGCGCAGATTGAAGCGTAAAAGACGAAAGATGAGGCAGAGGTCCAGGTGAACTGCCGATGATGCAGTGCTGATCAGACTATGTTGAATCTTCCTTGGCAAATGGACTCTGGACATTTCTGCTTACAATTGTTCCTCTTAAGATCAACAATTTATGTAGATGTTTTGGATGCCGGTCATGAAAGATGCAGAACATTGGACTGTTGTAGTGCTGTTCCATGATGTATATTAGTTACAAAATAAAGTGTAAACTAATGTTTAAAAAAAAACAAAAAAAAACAAAAAAAAAAAAAAGGAGACATGTTGGACAACATTCGCTGAACGAGGGGACGAGATTCTTTCTGGAGTAGCAGGCATTTGAGATGGGAAGATCAGGAAACAGGAAAAGAACGTTTATAACAGACATAGAATTAGATTTGACACAAAGAAAGTCTTGCATCGGGAAGCATTGTTATGTATGAGTGTGTTTGTGTTTGTGTGTGTCCGCACGCCTGTGTCTTTGGAGATACGGTGACCTAATCTTAACCTTGCTTGACAACACTGCATTCCCAAATAGCAGGAAGACACAAGTGTTTGTCTGTGGTATGCCTGTGAGACCCACTTGAAACCAAAGTGCCTCTCGACCTCTGCACTCATTTCTGATAAGAGGCTTACTATTTCCTCAGCTGGGGAGATGGCTTCAACCACTTCCCAAATCTGTAAATACCCCGGTTTCCTTGTGTTTGAAAAGGAAATTATCTCCAAATGATAAGATCATTGTTTGACTGCACGCACTTGTGCTTTGCGCTTCTTCCTAAAAGGCATGACCAGCATCTGCATGAAGTTGTATCTGTCACATTTCCCCGAGAGTCACCGATTCTATTTTTTCTTCCCCCCCAGTGCCATATTGACCAAGCTAAAAACAAAACTCTTGTAGTTTGTGTAAGAAGGAACTGCAGATGCTGGTTTAAACCGAAAATAGACACAATAACCTGGAGTAACTCAGGGGGACAGGAGGCATCTCTGGAGAGAAGGAATGGGTGACGTTTCGGGTCGAGACCCCTTATATTTGAAGTGTGGGAGGAAACCGGAGCAGCCGGAGGAAACCCACGCGACCACAGGGAGAACGCACAAACTCCGCACAGACTGAAGAAGGATCTCGAACAGAAACGTCACCCGTTCCAGCTCTCCAGAGATGCTGCCTGTATCCACTGAATTACTCCAGCATAAATTTGTACCACTTTCAGAACATGGAACAGTAAGGCACAGGAACAAGCCCCCTTCACCCCACAATGCCTGTGCTGAACATAATGCCAGGTTAGAGTGTCAGGGTGGAGGCCAAATGCAAATTGGGGGAACAGCACCTCATATTTCACTTTGGCAGCTTACAGCCCCAACAGACAAAACGTTGTAGTTAAGAACTGCAGATGCTGGTTTAAACCGAAGATAGACACAAAATGCTGAAGTAACTCATTGTCTGTAACACGTTTTCACCAAGCTCACAGCTAACAATGGCCTGTTTCATTTATCATTATTAATCTTCTGCATATCTTTCATTCATTTGTCCCACATCTCTCTACATCACCATCTATATCTCTCGTTTCCCCTCTCTCCTGACTCTCAATCTGAAGAAGGGTCTCGACCTTAAACTTCACCCATTCCTTTTTTCCGGAAATGCTGTCTGACCCACTGAGATACTCCAGGTTTTTGTGTCCATCTTCACCAAGTTAAACTAATTGCCTGGAAGCTACAGAAGCCTGAAAACTGTAGCCTCCAGGATCAGGAGCAGCTACTTCCCCACAACCATCAAGCACTAAAACCCACGTGGTCCCGGGGAGAACGTGTAAACTCCGCTCAGACACCACCCAGAGTCAGGATCGAACCCTGGGTCACTTGCATTGTGATGGGCCTGTCCCACGAGCATGCGACCTGCATGCGGCAAGCACGACCAAACCGGAAGCGAGGGCCGAGCGGAGGTCGAGTGAGTGACGTGAAGTTCGAGCGAAGTCCGCGGGAAGTTCGCGCGTGACGTACGGCATCAAGACGCTGCGTACGGCATCGAGACGCTGCGCACGCCCGTCGAGGCGTTGCGTACGGCGTCGAGGCGGCTGTGGGCCGGCAGGCCGTTGCCGCGCGTAATTTTTGAACACGGTCAGTTTTTCGGAGCCCCGCCGATGTCGGGACCAGCTCCGCACAACTCCATACAGCTCCGGCGATCGAAGTGGGACCGGCCCCGCGAGGCCGTACGGCTCAAGCGACCATGTTAGGTCGCGCTTGCCGCATGGAGTCGCATACTCGTGGGACAGGCCCTTAATGCAGCAACTCTACCGCTGCACCACTGTGCTGTTCTGTGTTCAATCAGCAACAGACATTGTTCGTAAAGGGTTGTGTAGGAAGGAACTGCAGATGCCGGTTTACACCGAAGGTAGACGCGAAACGCTGGAGTAACTCAGCGGGACAGGCAGCGTCTCGGGATAGACGCAATGGGCGACGTTTCAAGTCATGAGTCTGAAGAAAGGTCTCGACCCGAATCGTCATCCGTTCCTTCTCACCAGAGATGCTGCCTGTCTCGCTGAGTTACTACAGCATTTTGTGTCTACCTTCGTTTTTAAAAGGTTAATGAATTCAGACCAAATCTATCTATTGTACATCTTCGAGCCGCTTGCATTTCCCTTGAATTCTTGTGTTTTTTGTTGAATCTAGTTGTGGTAAGCAGAAGTTCACTGGCCAATATGCCTTTAGATTCCTGAGTGTCAAACTACTTTATGGCTTGTACTCTGCATCTCCGAATATTCCAAGAATTTTGAAGCTAATATATTTTTGTTCAGCTTTCATCTGTTTGAAATATATTCCCCGAACATGTTGAAGCTGTTCTCCTTCTTTATGAAAAACAAGATTCAAATCAGCGCTGATACCAGATCAAGAAAACAGTTATATTATTTGAAAACGCGTAAAGTTTGTATTGGGAAGATCCAATATAGCAAATGATTTTGGACTTGCAAGGAACTGCAGATGCTGGTTTGCAGAAAAAAAATCCCACACAAAGGGTGGTGGGTGTGTGGAACAAGCTGCCGGAGGAGATAGTTGAGGCTGGGACTATCCCAACGTTTAAGAAACAGTTGGACAGGTACTTGGATAGGACAGGTTTGGAGGGATATGGACCCAATGCCTGCAGGTGGGACTATTGTAGACATGTTGGCTGGTGTGGGCAAGTTGGGCCGAAGGGCCTGTTTCCACACTGTATCACTCCTGGAGTAACTCAGCGGGTCAGACAGCATCTCCGTACAACATGGGTAGGCAATGATTCACGTTGGGACCCGTCTTCACACCTAAAATATTGACCTGAAACATCGCCTGTCTATGTTCTACAGAGCCAATTTAAGCCGTAAATTCGGGTCGGAACCCTTCTTCAGACTGATTGTAGTAAGGGGCGTGAGGAGATAAGAGGGGTGGGCACGACACTGTCTTGCAAGTGATAGATGGATGCAGGTGAGGGGAGATTAAATAGCGGATGGGTGGACAAAGTCTAGAGGCAAACAGGAGACACCAGAGTGTAAGATAAGGAGAGAAGAGGGGAAGGGATATACGTAGGTGGAAGGGGATGGGAGGGTAGATACGACAGTGGGGGAAATGGATGTACATACAGGTGGGGCCAGGAGAAGAGTGGGTGGAAATGACTTCAATCCATGACTTCAAATACTTTATGTTCAAAAGGGAACTGCAGATGCTGGAATATCGAAGGTACACAAAATTGCTGGGGAAACTCAGCGGGTGCAGCAGCATCTATGGAGCGAAGGAAATGGGCGACGTTTCGGGCCGAAACCCTTCTTCAGACTGATGGGGGGTGGGGAAAGAAAGAAGGAAAAAGGGAGGAGGAGGAGGAGCCCGAGCCTGTGCTGTCTCCTCCCCTTCCTTCACCCTCTAGCTGTCTCCTCCCACCCTCCCATCCGCCCGCCCTCGGGCTCCTCCTCCTCCTCCCTTTTTCCTTCTTTCTTTCCCCACCCCCCATTAGTTTAGTTTAGAGATACAGCGCGGAAACAGGCCCATTCGGCCAAACCGAGTCCGCGTCGACCAGCGATCCCCGCATGCTAACACTATCCTACACACATTATGGACAATTTACACATACAACAAGCCAATTAACCTACAAACCTGCACGACTTCGGAGTGTGGGAGGAAACCAAAGATCTCGGAGAAAACCCTCGCAGGTTACGGGGAGACCGTACAAACTGCGTAGAGACAGCACCCGTAGTCAGGATCGAACCCGGGTCTCTGGTGCTGTGAGGCAGCAAGTCTACCGCTGCCCCACCGTGCGGCCCTATGTATTATGCTGCATTTTCGGATTTGCTCAGAACCAGATGAAAAACATTGCTGATAAACTATCAGTGCAGGCAATGAGAAGATTGTCCTTAGATATTCATTGGCAGTGAGTAGAGAAAGCATCTTTCCTAAAAATCCAGATGATGCTTCGTTGGTGTTTCTCCTGCTAATAGGTTGTAACTTCGACAGACAACGAGGATAATTATGGTTATTTTCCCCTGTGTATCTTCACCAGGCTTATAACAGACATTTAGACAGAATTCCCGGTTGAAAATTCATCCCTGCACTGTCCAAACGTTTAACTCCTACTTACATTTATTGTTTACATATATGGAAAGGGCAACTTAATATGATTAATATTTTAAAAGGGAGTATCTTGTTGCTGCACAGCATGGAAGATTAATATGTAGAGGTCACATCATGCCTTCTTCACAGGGAAAGATGTCAAAGCCATCTTTACTTTAGACTGTGGACCTTAGAGATACAGCACAGAAACAGGTCCTTCAACCCACAGTTGATCGGCGATCCCCGCACACTAACATTATCCTACAGGTTAATAATAATAATAATAATAATAATAATAATAATAATAATAATAATAATAATAATAATAATAATAATAATAATAATAATAATAATAATAATAATAACTTTATTAATCACTTTTTCAGTGGAATTTCAAATGTCCTTGCAGCACACTAATACTAATAAAAATACAACATAACATTAAGGAAGAAATTTAACATTAAAACACAAAAACATCCCCCCACAATGGTTCCCACTGTGAGGGAAGGCACAAAGTTCAGTCCCCATCCTCTTGTCCACCCATAGTCGGGCCTATTGAGGCCTCCACAGTCGCCGCTATGGGGCCCGATGTTTCATGCCCTCTCGCCGGGTGCTCCGGCGTCGGGGGAACCCTCTCAGCCTGGAACGGCCGCTTCCTTACCAGAGACCGCGGCTTCCGAAGCCAACAGCCAACAGGCTGGATAGGGGCAATTTACAATTTTACACAAGCCAATTAACCTACAAACCTGTACATCTCTGAATTGTGGGAGAAAACCAGAGCACCTGAAGAAAATCTATGTGGTCACAGCGATGAATGTACAAACTCCGTACAGACAGCACCCGTAGTCAGGATCAAACCCGGGTCTCTTACGCTGTCAGGGAGAAACTCTACCGCTGCACCACCGTGCCTCCCCATTCTTCCAAATTGGGATTGTCCATTACTTGAACTAACAATGAAGTTTGCTTATTGGTCCTAGGATGTACTAGGATGTACTGACACTACATAAGTAGCCCATTCTCCTCTTTCCTAACTCATCCCAGTCAATTAAGTCAAGTAAAACATGTTCACGTTACAGTGCAGCTGAAGGGGGGACCTCATTGAAACGTACAGAATAGTGAAAGGCTTGGACAGAGTGGATGTGGAGAGGATGTTTCCACTAGTGTCAGAGTCTAGGACTAGAGGCCACAGCCTCAGAATTAAAGGACGTTCTTTTAGAATGGAGATGAGGAGAAATGTCTTTAGTCGGAGGGTGATGAATCTGTGGAATTATTTGCCACAGAAGGCTGTGGAGGCCAAGTCAGTGGATATTTTTAAGGCAGAGATAGATAGATAGATTCTTGATTAGTACTGGTGTCAGGGGTTATGGGGAGAAGGCAGGAGAATGGGGTTAGGAGGGAGAGATACATCAGCCATGATTGAATGGCAGAGTAGACTTGATGGGCCGAATGGCCTAATTCTGCTCTTATTCCTTATGACCCATTTCAACCACATGTGAAGAGGATTCCTAGAAGGTCAAATTGATCCATTCTGTTGCACAGAATAGTTTTACCCTTTTATAAGGGGTAAATGGTGCTCCTAAGAGCAAGGAGGTCCCTCTGCAGTTGCACAGGGCCCTGGTGAGACCACACCTGGAGTATTGTGTGCAGTTTTGATCTCCTAATTTGAGGAAGGACATCCTTGCTATTGAGGGAGTGCAGCGTAGGTTCACCAGGTTAATTCCCGGGATGGCGGGACTGTCATACGATGAAATAATGGAGCGACTGGGCTTGTATTCAGTGGAATTTAGACGGATGAGAGGGGAACTTATAGAAACATACAATTATTAAGGGATTGGACAGGCTAGATGCAGGAAACATGTTCCCGATGTTGGGGGAGTCCAGAACCAGGGGCCACAGTTTAAGAATAAGGGGTAAGCCATTTAGAAGTTGAGTATAGAAGTTGGCAGATCAGGGTGCAGTTATATAAGATGTTGGTAGAGGCCACATTTGTATTCAGTTCAGGGCACCATGTTATAGGAAAGATGTTGTCTAGCTGGACAGGGTACAGTGAAGATTTATGATATGATACGATAGAACTTTATTTATCCCAGGAGGGAAATTAATTTGCCAACAGTCATAAAAGACACAAAATACATGAAACATGAAAATAAAATGATAATAGATAATATAGGTGCAGGAGTAGGCCATTGGGCCCTTCGAGTCAGCACCGCCATTCACTGTGATCATGGCTGATCATCCACAATCAGTACCCCGTTCCTCCCTTCTCCCCATATCCCCTGACTCCACTATCTTTAAGAGCCCTATCTAGCTCTCTCTTGAAAGTATCCAGAGAACTGGACTCCACCGCCCTCTGAGGCAGAGAATTCCACAGACTCACAACTCTCTATGTGAAAAAGTGTTTCCTCGTTTCCATTCTAAATGGGTTACCCCTTATTCTTAAACTGTGGTCCCCAGTTCTGGACTCCCCCAACATCAAGAACATGTTTCCTGCCTCTTGGAGGGATATGGCCCAAACGCAGGCAGGTTGGACTAGTGTAGCTGGGACATGTTGGCCGGTGTGGGCAAGTTGGGCCGAAGGGCCTGTTTCCACGCTGTATCACTCTCTGTGGCATCATGCTCGGCATAGACATAGTGGGTTATGGGGCCCTGTTCCTGTACTGTTCTGTTCTACGTTCTTATCCAAACCAGAAACAGATTGGACTACACAAGAATCAAATTAACAGTGTAAAAGAGGTTGTCAGTACGAATCTGCGGAATGCCTTCAAAATGCTTGACTAGTTCAATTGCATAAACATTACAAGAATTATTAAAGCTATTATTTCAAACTGAAAATTTGTACAAGTGTTAGAGATTGATGTGAAGACTTGGCACAGCAGTTCTGAAATGACTGGTTTAATTAAACACAACTGCAAGAAAATAAAAAGTAATAGTGATAATGTAATGGATTACATTATCGATCAGCAATGGCATAAATACAACATATGGAACTTGATTCAAGGGTTTCAATAATGCTTTTATACCACGTTCTGTATCCCATCCGGGAACAAAGGAGAGTGCAAAAATCGGTGAACACTACCTGGTCCATTGCAGATACAGCCCTCCCTTATCATCTATAAGAGACCCTTCCTCTTTCTTTCATGTGGCGTACACAGCCTAAAGTTTGTGCATGTCGAGTTGATTGCATTAGTCGAAAGGGTGGCCCACGTGAAGGTTGCAATCTTCCACCCCACAGAGACACCATATCGGAGGAAGGATGTGCTGCCTCTGGAGAGGGTCCAGAGGAGGTTTACAAGAATGATCCCAGGAACGCGTGGGTTAACGCATGATGAGCGTTTGACGGCAATGGGCCTGTACTCGCTGGAGTTTCGAAGGATGAGGGGTCACCTCATTTAAACTTATCGTATAGTGAAAGGCTTGGACAGAGTGGATGTGGAGAGGATGTTTCCATTAGTGGGAGAGTCTTATGGCCAGAGGTCACAGCCTCAGAATTAAAGGACGTTCCTTTAAGAAGATGAGGAAGAATTTCTTTAGTCAGAGGGTGGTGAATCTGTGGAATTCTTTGCCACAGAAGGCAGTGGAGGCCAAGTCAATAGATATTTTTTAAGGCAGAGATAGATAGATTCTTGATTAGTACAGGTGTCAGGGGTTAATGGGGAGAAGGCAGGAGAATGGGGTCAGGGAGAGATAGATCAGCCATGATAAAATGGTGGAATAGACTTGATGAACCATATGGCCATATTCTGCTCCAATCACTTATCAACTTATGAGCTAAGATACGCTGTCTCAATAGGGCAGCCAGCACCCACAGCTGCCTGGCCACGCTTTCATTTCACTCCTCGAAGAAGGGTGTATTAACTGTGGGTACACAAAATTGCTGGGGAAACTCAGCGGGTGCAGCAGCATCTATGGAGCGAAGGAAATAGGCGACGTTTCGGGCCGAAACCCTTCTTCAGACCCTCATTAACTGTGTATTAACTGTGGATCTGATGCCTTTGGGCTATTGCTTTTAAGGTAGTGAATTTGTGGAATCAATTGCCACAGAAGGCTGTGGAGGCCAAGTCAATGCATATTTTCAATACAGAAATCGATAGATCCTTGATTAGTGCGGTTATCAGGGGTTATAGGGAGAAGGCAGGAGAATGGGGTTGAGAGGGAAGGCTAGCCATGATTAAATGGCGGAGTAGACTTGATGTGCCGAATGGCCTAATTCTACTCCTATCCCTTAAGACCTTATGAATGGGTTTAAGAGGGAAAGATGGGTCAGTCGTGATTGAATAGCAGAATAGACTCGATGGGCCGAATGGCCTAAATCTGCTCCAATGAGATGAATTTATGAACAAGAAGTCAGGGGCACCAGGCTTATGGAAACACCACCACCTAGAGGTAGCCCTCCAAGCTGCACATCATCCTGACGCGGAAACATTTTGCTGATTTGATTTAGTTTAGTTTCTTATGGTCACATGTACCGAGACGCTTTGTGAAGCTTTTGTTTGCATGCTATCTAGTCGAAAGAAAGACTATACATGAATACGATCAAGCCATCCACAGTGCAAAGATATAGGATAAATGGTACAACATTTAGTTTAGTTTAGAGGCCCTTCAGCCCATCGAGTCCACACCGACCAGCGATCGCCGCACACTAACACTATCCTACACACACAAGGGACAATATCTACATTTATACCAAGCCAATTAACCTACAAACCTGTACGTCTTTGGAGTGCGGGAGGAAACCGAAGGTCTCGGTGAAAACCCACGCAGGTCACGGGGAGAAAGTACACGCTCCATACAGACAAGCACCCGTTGTCAGGATTGAACCCGGGTCTCCGGCGCTGTGAGGCAGCAGCTCTACCCGCTGCGCCGCCGTGCCGCCATTACCTGGAATCTTCTGAGTTACTGCAAAGTTTGAAGTGCGATAAAGTCTGATTAAGAAGGTTCAAAGGTCTCCAATGAGGTAGGTGCGACATCAGGAATGCACCCTTGCTAATGAGAGGGCTATTCAATTGTCTGATAACAATAGATAATAGACAATAGGTGCAGGAGTAGGCCATTCGGCCCTTCGAGCCAGCACCGCCATTCAATGTGATCATGGCTGATCATCACCAATCAGTACCCCGTTCCTGCCTTCTCCCCATATCCCCTGACTCCACTATTTTTAAGAGTCCTATCTAGCTCTCTCTTGAAAGCATCCAGAGAACCCACCTCCACTGCCCTCTGAGGCAGAGAATTCCACAGATTTACCACTCTCTGTGAGAAAAAGTGTTTCCTCATCTCCGTTCTAAATGGCTTACTCCTTATTCTCAAACTTTGGCCCCTGGTTCTGAACTCCCCCAACATCGGGAACATGTTTCCTGCCTCTAGCGTGTCGAAGCCCTTAACAATCTTATATGTTTCAATGAGATACCCTCTCATCCTTCTAAACTGCAGAGCGTAATAACAGCAGGGAATAACAGCAGGGAAGAAACTGTCCCTGAATTTGGAACCATGAGTTTTCAAAAGGGTGGCATGGTGGCAGCGATAGTTGCTGCCTCACAGCGCCGGTAGACCTGGGTTCAATCCTGACTACGGGTGCTGTCTGTAAGGAGTTTGTACGTTCTCCTGCGTGGGTTTTCTCCGAGATCTTTGGTTGGCACATCAGTAGAGTAGCTATTAAGCAATAGTATAAGGATCATGGAGTCATAGAATCTTACAGTGTGGAAACAGGCCCTTCAGCCCAACATGCCCATACCGGCCAAAATGTTCCACCTCCACTAGTCCCACAAATCCCTCAAAGCCTGCCTTATCCATGTACCTGTCTAAATGTTTCTTAAAACTTGCGATAAACCTGCGGTCAGCTACACAGTTAATATATTCGCCAGTGTAGTCCACGCTGTATGACTCTGTGACTTGGAGCAGCACGGAGGCGCAGCGGTAGAGTTTCCGCCTCAAAGCGCCGGAGACCCGGGTTCAATCCTGACTATGGGTGCTGTCTGTACGGAGTTTGTGCCTTCTCCCTGTGACCTGCGTGGGTTTTCTCCAGGTGCTCCGGTTTCCTCCCACACTCCAAAGACGTGCAATTTTTGTAGGTTAATTGGCTTCGGTAAAACTGTAAACTGGCCCTAGTGTGTGAAGGATGGTGTCGGTGTGCGGGGACCGCTGGTCGGCGCGGACTCGGTGGGTTGAAAGCCCTTTTTACCCTGCTGTATCTCTAAACTAAACTAAACGGAACTGGACTCTAAAATGGCGCCAAACTGGTGACTGTAATCTGTCCCAGTGTACTACTAATAATAATAATAATAATGGATGGGATTTATATAGCGCCTTTCTAATACTCAAGGCGCTTTACATCGCATTATTCATTCACTCCTCAGTCACACTCAGTGGTGGTAAGCTACTTCTGTAGCCACAGCTGCCCTGGGGCAGACTGACGGAAGCGTGGCTGCCAATCTGCGCCTACGGCCCCTCCGACCACCACCAATCACTCACACACATTCACACACAACTACTGCTAATCACTTGCACTGTATCTGAGATGCTTATCTAAGATGCATCTTAGTGCTTATGTATAGTGAAACTTGTGCTGAACTGCGAACAAAAATGAATTTCACTGAAGCTCGGTACATGTCAGACATTCTTGCCATAGAAGGTTCAGAGAAGGTACAGAGAAGGTTCACCAGACTGATTCCTGGGATGTCAGGACTTTCATATGAAGAAAGACTGGATAGGCTGGGCTTGTACTCGCTAGAATTTAGAAGATTGAGGGGGGATCTTATAGAAACTTACAAAATTCTTAAGGGTTAGACGCAGGAAGATTGTTCCCGATGTTGGGGAAGTCCAGAACAAGGGGTCACAGTTTAAGGATAAGGGGGAAATCTTTTTGGACCGAGATGAGAAAAACATTTTTCACACAGAGAGTGGTGAATCTGTGGAATTCTCTGCCACAGAAGGTAGTTGAGGCCAGTTCATTGGCTATGTTTAAGAGGGAGTTAGATGTGGCCCTTGTGGCTAAAGGGATCAGGGGGTATGGAGAGAAGGCAGGTACAGCATACTGAGTTGGATAATCAGCCATGATCATATTGAATGGCGGTGCAGGCTCGAAGGGCCGAATGGCCTACTCCTGCACCTATTTTCTATGTTTCTATGTTTCTATGTTTCTATGTCACAATAAAGTACCATTAAACCATTGCATCATTGCACAACATTCTCTTCAGGCTTAAATGCTGCTTCATATTTTACCCACTATTTTCCCCAGAAATGCACTGGCATTTATCATCTTAGGCCCCCTTCGGTCATGGCTGACCATGGGGGTCTCCAGGGTTGGAGGACGCCTGTGCGTGACTTTGTTTAACGTGGGGAGACTGGTGCACAGACAGCCGCCCCATGGTCCTTGACAGATCTGGGTCAGGATCCAGTGTCAAGGAGTCCAAGACGACCGGAGACCCTTTTCTGCCGCAGCCTTCATCCGCCTTCCCAGCCGTTGTGACGCTCCACTAAGGTCAGCCATCGTCCTCCGCCTGTTCCACCATTGAGGTCTGGGTTGGATTGCTCTTTGTCAGGGACCTCCCCTCGACCTTACCGCCATAGGTGGCCCTACCAGGAGCATAGCTCCAGACGGCATCGCTCTCAGGATCTCAGGTCCACACAAGCTTCTCCACCACGACAAGGTCACAATCCACGGAGAAGACATTTATCATTGTTCCATATCAAGTCTGTTTTAAGGTCATAATGCATTTTGCCGCTAACCTTTTCAGCATCGAGTGATATCTATGACAATATACCTGGTACTCCTGGATGGAGTGGATGTGGAGAGGATGTCTCCACTCGTGGGAGAGTGTAGGACTAGAGGTCACAGCCTCAGAAATCGAAGGACGTTCCTTTAGGAAGGAGACAGTGGTACCCGTAGTCAGGACCGAACGCAGCCCCCCGGCGCTGTAAGGCCTCAACTCTACCGCTGCGCCAACGTGCCACCCCCAAATGGCCCCTAACACTATGCCACACTGAGGGGCTGTGAAATGTGGCCTCCTGTGGAGGCCAAGTCGATGGATATTTTTAACGCAGAAATGTAGAACTAGTGCGAAAGGGGTGATCGACAGACAGCGGGGACATGGCGGGTCGAAGGGCCCGAATCCCCACTGCATTTCTCAACTCTAAACTAGACACCGTACCCCGACAAATGTGACTATTATGAACCTAAACCTAGATTTGGCAAATTGTCGGCTAAATACTTTCTACATCACAGAGATATTGGCCGTTGGATTATTGCTGCTTCCTGATACAAAAGAACACACAATCATACAATCATCGGTTTAAAGCACTACATTCCAACAGAATTATAAATAGCAAATTAATTGTATCCATATGAAGCCAATTTATATTTTCATTAAACCAATTAACATTGACAACCAGCAACACCAATTTGCATTCCAGATGCCTGGTGCAATTTAAAGTCTCAAAACTAGCCTGAAAAGCAGGAATGACTACACTTCAAACGGGAATTTTCTGACTGTGAAATGCTTGGAGACAAACCAAGGTCGGGAGATGCCGAAAGTAAATTGTTTCTTCCTTTTAAATAAAGGGCCTGTCCCACCAGCATGCGACTAACGTGGTCGCTTGAGCCGTACGGCCTCGCGGGGCCGGTCCCACTTCGATCGCCGGAGCCGTATGGAGTTGTGCTGGGCTGGTCCCGACATTGCGCGGGGCTCCGAAAAACTGACACTGTCCAAAAATTCCGCGCGGCAATGGCCTGTCGGCCCATTATTGGGCGTACGCAGCGCCTCGATGGGCGTACGCAGCATCTCGACGCCATACGCAGCGTCTTGACAGCGTACGCCTAGCGCGTGGCGTTGCGCGATGACATCACCGCCCGGCGTGCCGTTGCGTGATGACGTCACCGCCCGACGCCGTGCGACGTCCAAATTCAGTCGGCCCGCCTTCTGCCCAGCCGATTGGTGAGTATGATGTCGGGACCAGCCCCGCACAACTCCAGACGGCTCCGCGGTTGGAAGTGGAGCCGGCCCCGTGAGGTTGTACGCCTCAAGCCACCACGTTTGGTCGTGCTAGACGCATGCAATCTCATGCTGGTGGGACAGGCCCTTAACACTCTCTCCAGTTCATCGCTCCACAGTAGCCCGGAAGAATGATTTCATTTTTTTTAATTTAGAGACACTGCGTGGAAACAGGCCCTTCGGCCCACCGAGTCCGCGCCGATCAGCGATCCCCTGCTCGTTAACGCTATCTTACTCACACGCTAGGGACAATTTTACCATTTTTCCCAAGCCAATTAACCTACAAACCTGTACGCCTGTGGAGTGCGGGAGGAAACCGGAGTTTCCCGGAGGGAAAACTCACGCAGGTCACGGGGAGAACGGACAAACTCCGCACAGACAGCACCCTTAGTCAGGATCAAACCCGGGACTCTGGCGCTCTGAGGCAACTGATCTACCGCTGTGCCACCGTGCCGTACATTTCGTCTGAGAGATTCGAGGAGCTGCAGATGCTGGAATCTGGAGCACAACATAAAGTGCTCCAGTAACTCAGCGGGTCAGGCAGCATTCATGGAGGGAATGGGTAGGCGACATTTCGGGTCGTGACCCTTCTTCATAGTGAAGAAGCTGAGAGGGGAAAGGTCTAATAGGAACCTGAGAGGCAACATTTTCACACAAAAGTTGGTGGGTGTACGGAACGAGCTGCCGGATGAGCTCATTGAGGCTGGGACTATCCCATCATTGAAGAAACAGTTAGACAGGTACATGGATAGGACAGGTTTGGATGGATATGGACAAAACGTGGGCAGGTGGGACTAGTGTAGCTGGGACATGTTGGTCAATGCAGGCAAGTTGGGACGAAGGGCCTGTTTCCACACTGTATCACTATGACTCCAGAACCAGGGGCCACAGTTTAAGAATAAGGAGTAAGCCATTTAGAACGGAGACGAGGAAACACTTTTTCTCACAGAGAGTGGTGAGTCTGTGGAATTCTCTGCCTCAGAGGGTGGTGGAGGCAGGATCTCTGGATGCTTTCAAGAGAGAGCTAGATAGGGCTCTTAAAAATAGCGGAGTCAGGGGATATGGGGAGAAGGCAGGAACGGGGTACTGATTGTGGATGATCAGCCATGAGCACATTGAATGGCGGTGCTGGCTCGAAGGGCCGAATGGCCTACTCCTGCACCTATTGTCTATTGTCTATTGTCTATTGACTCTATGATTCTAGGTGGGACTAGTGTAGATGGGGCATCATGGTCGGCATGGACAATTTGGGCTGAGGGCCATTTTCCATGGTGTATGAGTCTATGACTCCAATTGTAACTCTATGTCTGAAGCAGGGTCTTGACCCGAAACGTCGCCCATTCCTTTTCTCCAGAGATGCTGCCTGTCCCGCTGAGGTACTCCAGCTTTGTGTGTCTATCCGGTTTAAACCAGCATCTGCAGTTCCTTCCTACACATATGTATCTCTGTGTGTTCTCCACCCAGCCAGTAGGACCAATGGTTCCTTTGCCTGGACCAATGGCCCAGGAAAAGCCACGGGTCCCGATGGCGTCAGCCCTTGGGTACTCAAGGCGTGTGTGTCCCAGCCAGTTGTGCGGAGTACTCCAGCATATCTTCAACATGAGCCTGAGCTGGGAGAGGGCTCCTGTGATGTGGAAGACATCCTGCATGGTTCATGTACCAAAGAGGCCTTCAGAACACGAGGATTTCAGTATAGGAGTAAAGAGGTTCTTCTGCAGTTGTATAGGGCTCTGGTGAGACCACATCTGGCGTATTGTGTACAGTTTTGGTCTCCTAATTTGAGGAAGGACATCCTTGTGATTGAGGCAGTGCAGCGTAGGTTCACGAGATTGATCCCTGGGATGACGGGACTGTTATATGAGGAAAGATTGAAAAGACTAGGCTTATATTCACTGGAGTTTAGAAGGATGAGGGGATATCTTATAGAAACATATAAAATTATAAAAGGACTGCTAGATGTTGGGCGAGTCCAGTACCAGGGGCCACAGTCTTAGAATAAATGGGAGGTCATTTAGGACTGAGGTGATAAAAAACTTTTTCACCCAGAGAGTTGTGAATTTATGGAATTCCCTGCCACAAAGGGCAGTGGAGGCCAAGTCACTGGATGGATTTAAGAGAGAGTTAGATAGAGCTCTCGGGGCAAGTGGAGTCAAGGGATATGGGGAGGGTTATTGATTGGGACGATCAGCCATGATCACGATGAATCTAAGGGCCAAATGGCCTCCTCCTGCACCTATTTTCTATGTTTCTATGTTTCTAGGACGGGCCCCAGCTCCTCCAATGACTACAGACCTGTGGCGCTGAATTTACACATCATGAGGTCCCTGGAGAGGTTGGTGCTCACTCACCTGCGACCCCTGGTTAAACCCTACCTGGACCCCCCTGCAACCGTTCCCTTACCAAACAAAGATGGGGGTTGAGGACGCCATCATCCACCTGCTCCATCATTCCTGTGCTCACCTGGATACGTCGGGAAACATTGTGAGAGTCATGTTTTTTTGGCTTCTCCAGAGCCTTTAACACCATCCAGCCTGCACTGCTAAGGAGCAAACAGACGAAGATGATGGTGTATGCTCCATTGGTGTCCTGGATCAACAACTACCTGACCACAATATGCCAGGCTACAGAACTGTGTCTCGGACATGGTGGTGAGCAACACAGGGGCCCCACAGGGTACGGTCCTCTATCCCTTCCTGTTCACCATCTACACCTCGGACTTCAGATATAACTCCGTCTCCTGCCACCTGCAGAAGTTATCAGATGACTCTGCAGTTGTGGGTTGCATCAGTGAGGGCAGGGAACCTGAACACAGAGGTGTAGTCCACGACTTTGTTGAATGGTGAGGGCTGGACCACCTGCAGCCCAACACCGACAAGACTAACGAGTTAGTGGTGGACTTCAGGAGGAGAGGAACACCCCTGTCCCCTGTCTCCATCAATGGCGTTCTGTGCTGCATCTTGGTGGAACCAGTGTGTTGCTGAAGGTGCTCCTCAGGTTGACCAGTGTGTCATGGAGGGGGTGAGCTGTATTGTCCCGGATACTCCGCAGTTTGAGGAGCATCCTCCCCTCCAAGACCACCCTCCCATGAATCCAACTCGGCCCCCAGGACAGAGCCAGCCTTCCCGATGAGTTTGTTGATCCTGTTGGGGTCCGCAGCCTTCGCCCTGCTGCCCCAAGCACATGGCAGCGAAGAAGCTGGCGCTGGCCACCACCGATTGGTAGAACATCTGTAGCATCTTACTGCAGATGTTGAAGGAGCGGAGCCTTCTCAAAACGTCCAGCCGGCTCTGACCCTTCTTGTACAGGGGCTCAGCGTTCCTGGACCAGTCCAGTTTACTGGCCAGGTAAACTCCCAGGTATTTCTTAGCCGAAATTACTCATAGAGTCATCGAGTGATACAACATGGAATCAGGCCCTTCGGCCCAACTTGCCGACACCGACCAACATGTCCCATCTACGCTAGTCCCACCTGCCTGCGTTTGGCCCATATCCCTCTATCCATGTACTTGTCTAAATGTTTCTTAAGCATTGCGATGGTACATGTCGCAACTCCTTCCTCCGGCAGTTTGTTCCATGTACCCACAGCCCTTTGTGTATTAAACCTTTATCCCCTCAACTTAAACCGTCTCTATGTTGTCTGGTTCTCGATTCCCCTACTCTGGGCAAGAGACCCTGTGTGTTTACCCGATCTATTCCTCTCATAATTTTGTGCACTTCCTTCCATAAGACTATTGAAGATAGACACAAAATGCTGGAGTGACTCAGCGGGACAGGCAGCATCTCTGGAGAGAAAGAATGGGTGACGTTTCGGGTCGAGACCCTTCTTTAGACATTCTATAACTATATTCTATGACTATGAGATCATTCTTCATTCTCCATGTTCATAAGGTCATGTGATAGGAGCAGAATTAGGCCATTCGGCCCATCAAGTCTACTCCGCCATTCAATCATGGCTGATCTATCTCTCCCTCTTAGCCCCATTCTCCTGCTTTCTCCCCATAACCTCTGACACCCGTACTAATCAAGATTCTATCTCTGCCTTCGAAATATCCACTGACTTGGCCTGAACAGACTTCTGTGGCAAAGAATTCCACAGATTCACCACCCTCTGACTGAAGAAAAACCTCCTCATCTCCTTCCCAAAGGAACGTCCTTTAATTCTGAGACTATGACCTCTAGTCCTAGACTCTCCCTCTAGTGGAAACATCCTCTCCACATCCACTCTATCCAAGCCTTTCATTATTCGATAAGTTCCAATGAGGTCCCCCCCTCATTCTTCTAAACTCCAGCGAATACAAGCCCAGTGCCGTCAAACGCTCATCATACATTAATCCACTCATTCCTGGGATCATTCTTGTAAACCTCCTCTGGACCATTTCCAGAGCCAGCACATCCTTCCTCAGATATGGTGCCCAAAATTGCTCACAATACTCCAAATGTGACCTTACCAGCGCCTTATAGAGCCTCAGTATTACATCCCTGTATTTGTATTTCAGCCCTCTTGAAATAAATGCTAGCATTGTTTTTGCTTTCTGTACTACTGATTCGATTTACAGATTTACATTTTGGGAATCCTGCACCAAATCCCTTTGCACCTCAGATTTCTGGATTCTCACCCCACTTAGAAAATAGTCCACACCTTTCCCCCTACTACTGACTTTGTTCCACTATATTCCATCTGCCACTTCTCTGCCCACTCTCCCAACCTGTCCGAGTCCTTCTGCAGAGTCCCCACTTTCTCTACACTACCTGCCCCTCCACTTATTTTCGTATTATCCGCAAACTTGGCCACAAAGCATTTAATCCCCTCGTCCAAATCATTAATATAAAACGTGAAGAGAAGCGGCCCCAGCACCGAGCCCTGTGGAACTCCGCCACTCACTGGCAGACCTCTATTCTAGCCCTCTTGAAATAAATGCCACCATTTCATTTGCCGTTCCAAAAAGCAACACCTCACATTTCCACGTTTTAAATTCCAATACACATCATGTTTGCCCTCCACTGTCTCTGATGTATGAGCTGTTCGCATTTGTTTTTGAGGGAAAGCTGGTGGAGAGAAGATGCCATCCCTGCCTCTGGCAGTCTTGACTGGAGACAAGTGCCTGCACTTATCCACAAGAAATCGCCGCGAATTGTGGACGCAGCCCAGACCATCGCACAAACCCAACCTCCCTTCCATCTACTCCATCTGCACTTCACGCTGCCTCGGCAAGGCCAGCAGCATAAACAAGGACGAGTCGCACCCTGGCCACTCCCTCTTCTCCCCTCTCCCATCGGGCAAAAGGTACAGAAGTTTGAAAACGCACACACCTCCAGATTCAGGGACCGTTTCTTCCCAGCTGTTATCAGGCAATTGAACCATCCTACCACAACCAGAGAGCAGCGCTGAACTACTATCCACCTCATTGGTGACCCTCGGACTAACCTTGATCGGACTTAGCTGACTTTACCTTGCACTTAACGTTCCATTTACCATGTATCTATACACTGCGAATGGATCGATTATAATCATGCTTTGTCTTTCTGCTGACTGGTTAGCACGCAACAAAAAGCTTTTCACTGTACCTCGGTACACGTGACAATAAACTAAACTAAAATTTGGGGGCTGCAAATGTATGAATCTATTCTTTCCCCCACCGCGACCGTTATCTGGACAGGTCTGATGATTCCACCACATTCTCTGCTCATTGAGTCCTTGAACATCACTCAGATTGGAATTAAATCTTGGAATTTAATTCATTTTAGGAAATAAAAAACATAAACATCACCGCGCCTGGTAGTGATTAGGATTCATTCTTTCTGCTATTCATCAGGGCGCCATCCATTCCCGAGCTTATTTAACTTAGTTGATGTAGAGTTGTCCTGATTTTAATTATTATATACATGAGCTGCATGTGCGTGTGTAAAAATTGTCCCTGGTGTGTAGGACAGTGCTCGTGTACAGGGATCGCTGGGCGGCACCGACTTGGTGGGCCGAAGAGCCTGTATTTCTCAACTAAACTAAAAGCCATGCGGTCACGGGGAGAACGTACAAACTGCGTATAGACAGCACCCGTAGTCAGGATCGAACCTGGGTGTCTGGTGCTGTTTAAGCAGCAACTCTACCGCTGCGCCACCGTGCTGCCCTCGAAATGGCCCCTACGTTCTGCAATGCTGTGGGGTTTTGCCTTGTGGAATTCTTTGCAACTGAAGGCCGTGGAGGCCAAGTCAATGGATATTTTTAAGGCAAAGATAGATAGATTCTTGATTAGTACGGGTATCAGGTGTTAAGGGGATAAGGCAGGAGAATGGGGCTAAGAGGAAGAGATAGACCAGCCATGATTGAATGACGAAGTAGACTTGATGGGCTGAATGGACTAATTCTGCTCCTATCATTTATGAGCTTATGACCTGATGAACGTAACTGGTGGAAAGACCTGCAGCAACGAGGTGAATCATCTGTCCTGATCCTGTTACAATAATTGCCAGATCTTGGCCCAGCTTTGCTTTTGAACTGAAGCAGGGCGGCACGGTGGTGCAGCGGTAGAGTTGCTGCCTCACAGCGCCAGAGACCCAGGTTCAATCCTGACTATGGCTGCATTTAGCGTTAAGTGATATATCTGACAATATTAATATCTTTACAGTAATAATAATAATAATAATAATAACTTTATTTATAAAGCACTTTAAACAACTGCAGTTGCCACAAAGTGCTGTACATGAGAACTCATGAACAAAAAGCTATTACAAACAATTAAAACAGTAGCGATAGATTCCAGCCCAGATCAGACACCAATTGAAACATTCCCCAATGCATAGGGCGGCACGGTGGTGCGGATTCGATCCCGACTACGGGTGCTGTCTGTACGGAGTTTGTACGTTCTCCCCGTGACCTGCGTGGGTTTTCCCCGGGTTCTCCGGTTTCCTCCCACACTCCAAAGACGTACAGGTTTATAGGTTAATTGGCTTCTGTAAAATTATAAATTATCCCTAGTGTGTGTAGGATAGTGTTCGTGTGAGAGGATCGCTGGTCGGCACAGACTCGGTGGGCCGAAGGGCCTTTTTCCGCGCTGTATCTCCAAACTAAACTAAACTAAACTGAACTGAACTAAACTAAACTAAACTAAACTAAACTAAACTAAACTAAACTAAACTAAACAGAACTATAAACTAAACTAAGCTAAACTAAACTAAACTAAACAGAACTATAAACTAAACTAAGCTAAACTAAACTAAACTAAACTAAACAGAACTATAAACTAAACTAAGCTAAACTAAACTAAACTAAACTAAACTAAACAGAACTATAAACTAAACTAATCTAAACTAAACAGAACTATAAACTAAACTAAGCTAAACTAAACTAAACTAAACTAAACTAAACTGGACTTTGTGCGTTCCCCCACAGTGGGAACCATTGTGGGGGGATATTTTTATGTTTTAATGTTAAATTTCTTCTTTAATGTTATGTTATGTTTTTATTAGTGTGCTGCAAGGACATCTGAATTTCCCTGAAAAGGGAATTAATAAAGTATCTATCTATCTATCTATCTATCTATCTATCTATCTATCTATCTATCTATCTATCTATCTATCTATCTATCTATCTATCTATCTATCTATCTATCTATCTATCTATCTATCTATCTATCTATCTATCTATCTGTCTGTCTGTCTGTCTGTCTGTCTGTCTATCTATCTATCTATCTATCTATCTATCTATCTATCTATCTATCTATCTATCTATCTATCTATCTATCTATCTATCTATCTATCTATCTATCTATCTATCTATCTATCTATCTATCTATCTATCTATCTATCCTAAACTGAACTGAACTAAGCTAACTACAGTTGAAATGCAACAATGGGAATGGCAAAAACCACTTTGATTTCACAGCGTGATTAAGCCGCACATAATCGTCCATCCAAGGGGCAAATTTCCTTAAAATGCCCTTGAGATTAATCATGCAAAAACAATTATCCTTTCCATTCACTAACCACTGGAGAGTTAATTGCAAACGCCAACCAGAAAAATGGAGATGCAAATGCCTTGTGAGAACTGTAATGCTCCGGTGAGTAGCTGTATTATTTGGATAACCTGTTAATGGCCCTGGGTTTCGATAATAAAATATTAAGGCTATAAACTGCAAACGCTAGCTTTATTTAATTTTCTATTATGCATAATCCAAGAAAGCCGGTTATAAAATTGGCCTCTCTTTCTTAAATAAAACAAAGTTTCTGTGAACTGGTGATTTTTTTTCGCTCTAGCCTTTAATGAGCCAGAACTGACTGAATTCATGAAAGGTTAGGAAAACATGCAGAACACATCCTATATATTTATTTAGTTTCTCTTCATTAGTGGCTTACCAAATTATCCAGAAAACTTTATTAAGCGGTCTTGACCTGATGTTTTTTCATGTGTCTGTAGAGATCGGAGGGGGCTAACAGACAGTCCAAAGTTTAGTTTAGTTTAGAGATACAGCGCGGAAACAGGCCCCATCAGCCCACGGAGTCTGCGCCGACCAGCGATCCCCGCACATTTACACTACCCAGCACACACTCGGGACAATTTTTACATTTACCAAGCCAATTAACCTACAAACCCGTACGTCTTTGGAGTGTGGGAGGAAATCGAAGTTCTCGGAGAAAACCCACGCAGGTCACGGGGAGGACGTACAAACTCCGTACAGACAGCACCCGTAGTCGGGATCGAACCCGGGTCTCCAGCGCTGCATTCGCTGTAAGGCAGCAACTCTACCCGCTGCACCACCGTGGCCGCCACAAGTTGTTTATTTCAACTCTACAAGTAACCATTGTGTCATGAGGGTATGGGAATCCTACAGTTCCTGTGGAATTCTGAAGTAGTTTGAGCTTGCTCACACTGCTTCCCGATGTACATCGCTAACGCCTTTACGAAGCCGAATTGCTCGATAGACTCGCCACTGATCTATGAGTTGTTTTATTTTGTGTCTGGGCCTATCTGAGTAAAGTCAGATATAGAGTAAGGGTAGCATACAAAATTCCACCTAACATTGCCCACACCGGCCAACGTGTCCCATCTATACGTGTCCCACCTGCCTGCGCTTGGCCCACATCCCTCCAAACCTGTCCTATCCATGAACCTGTCTAAAATATTGTGATAGTCCCTGCCTCAACGACCTCCTCTGGCAGCTCGTTCCATACACCCACCATCCTTTGTGTAAAACGGTTACCCCTCAGGTTCCTATTAAATCTTCCCCCACCCCCACCCCCCCCCCCCTCACCTTAAATCTATGTGGTCTGGTTCTATGAGGGGCAAGAGCCTCTGTGCATCTACTTGATCTTTTCCTTTCATGGTTTTATACACCTCTCGAAGATCAGAATGGAAGGACGTTTTTTTCTTATAGGAAGGAGATGAGGAGGAATTTTTTTTAGTCAGAAGGTGATGAATCTGTGGAATTCTTTGTCACAGAAGGCTGTGGAGGCCAAGTCAGTGGATATTTTTAAGGCTCGATTGATAGATTTTACTTCGGACTACGTGAAGACCCCGTCCAGCACGCATGCGCGACATAGCGTCTCACGCAGTGCACAGCGACGGACGGGAGTACGAGCTCTCCCGCAACAATTTGAAAACGGACCTTCAGGTAAGCAAATCTTACTCTGAGGACATGGTGTTTTCGAAACCCTGCTCTGCTTTATTTTAAATAGGAACAGAACAGGGAAAACACCAAGGAAGGTCGTTCCCCGTCGGGCTGCTATGGACCAGGAGGGTTCCAGCAGTGGGGGAGCGACCACTGGTCCTTTTCGCCTTGCCTCCTGTCCGCTGCTGTTAATCAGGCTGTGCTAGCGGTACTGGGCTCGGCTCGGAATCGGTGATTGTAGACCGCAGCGTGTGCGGTCCAGGTGCCGCCGATCGCCCCCACTGATGGAACGCTCCTGTTCTGTTGGAATCGAATAGGGAGCGACCTTCTTTCCTTGTTTAGCCTTGTTCATTTTTCTGGAGTGCACAAAGCAGAACAAGGTATTGGAAATTACGACCTCAGAGTAAATACTTACCTGACGGTCCGTCTTTTTAAACTTCTAGTGGGAGCGCCTGTACTCCCGCTCGTCGCTGTTGCACTGCGTGAACGCTCATGTCGCGCATGCGTGCTGGACGGGTTCTTCACGTAGTCACTCAAGTGACTCCGAAGTAAAAAGGCAGGAGAATGGGGTTAAAATTGTACGGCAAGAATTGAACGTTGGTAAAATCCCTAGTGTGTGTGGGATAGTGCTAGTGTGCGGGGATCGCTGGTCAGCGCGGGCTCAGTGGGCCGAAGGGCCTGTTTCCGCACTGTATCTTTAAAGTCTAAAGTCTAATGATGCTGCCTGACCTGCTGAGTTACTCCAGAATGTCGTGTCTTTTTCTTCCTGAAGAATACTTCATCTACCTTGTGGAGGATAACCAAAGAAAAACCCAACAAACTGATCAATACTTCCACATATAAAATCAAAAGGGCCAACAACACCAAATTCTAAAGCGCGGAGTGTGCCCATCGTTAACATTAATTATCAGCCACTTATCAGCAGAGAGCAGAGGCCACCCCGACTGAAGTCCCGTCACCCCTTTGCTCCACATGGAAAACAACCCCCAGCATCCATCCAGCCAACTGAGACAAAAGCACTCTGGATAGCCACCAAGTGGTCACAGGAGTGGAAGGCAACCTCATCTCCATTACACAGCTACATCTCTTCACCAGATAAAAGCTGTCCAGGGTCTGACCTCCCCAGAGGAGCATGGATGGGTGAAGCTCAACAGACTTGGTACTGGAGTTGGGCGTTTCAATGCCAGCGTGTGGAGATGGGGGCTCCGCCAGAGCCCAGCCTGTGAATGCGGAGCAGAACAACAGACAGCCAAACCATGTCATCTCTGGGTGCCCGCTCTACCACCCACCAAATGGAGCTCTGTCAGGGCCTGGCAGACATTGACGCCAACAGAGACAACACCCTGGCCGCTCAACACCCGGCTTGAGATCTAACTATTCCTTTGGTTTATGTTTCATTCGCAAGAGGAAGAAGAAGCCACTGCCCAGGATGAGGAGGGAAGTCACTTCTGTGGGAATTTTCCAAGTAAACATTTTGCTCAGCAAACAATAATTAAATCCATCTCTTCCTTATTTAAAGCATATTTAAAGACAATAGAGACTTTATGTCTTGCAAGCCACAAAACGTCAATGGTGGTCATGCTTTAATATGTTATTGGTATATCTTACAACACAGTCAGTCTTACCAAAGACTCTCACACGTCATTGTGAAAGATCTGGTATTGAACACAAGTATTTCTGAAGGGTTTCACCGGAAACGTCACCCATTCCTTCTCTCCAGAGATGCTGCCTGCCCCGCTGAGTCACAACGCACTTCGTCTCTTTCTCCTATTAATGTTACTCACCCAGAGAGTTGGCGGATCTGTGGAATTCTCCGCCACAGAGGGCAGTGGAGGCCAATTCACTGGATGTTTTCAAGGGAGTGTTTGATTTAATTTCTTAGGGTTAAAGGAATCATGGGATATGGGGAGAAGGCAGGAACGGGGTACTGATTTTGGATGATCAGCCATGATCATATTGAATGGCGGTGCTGGCTCGAAGGGCTGAATGGCCTACTCCTGCACCTATTTGTCTATGTTTCTATGTTTCTATGTTGCTATAACTCCAGTTACTAGATATTTGTTATTCAAGCTTATCAGATCCAGAGGACATTTGGCAGTCTGAAGAAGGGTTTCGGCCCGAAACGTTGCATATTTCCTTCGCTCCATAGATGCTGCCGCACCCGCTGAGTTTCTCCAGTAATTTTGGCTACCTTTGGCAGGGTAGAGTTTGGTTTAGTTTAGTTTAGAGATATTGGACGGGAACAGGCCCTCCAGCCCACCGAGACCGCGCCGACCAGCATTCCCCGCACACCAACACTATCCTATAGACACGGGACAATTTTACATTTATACCGAAGCCAATTAACCTACAAACATGTACATCTTTGCGGTGTGGGAGGAAACCGGAGCTTCCCGGAGAAAACCCACCCAGGTCACGGGGAGAAGGTATAAACTCCGTACAGACAGCACCCGTAGTCAGGATCAAACCCGGGTCTCTGGCTCAACTGTGAGGCAGCAACTCTACCGTTGCGACACCGTGTCTCCCTGATGTTGAGATATTTCTACTAGTGGATGAATCACAAACAAGGAGACAGAGCAACAAAATAATTTTGCTTTATTGGAATTCACTTAGGAAAAAGAAAGATGTGTTTTCTGTTTAAAACTGAGATGCGTAGAATTTTCTTCGGACAGAGAGCATAGAACAAAGGCCAATGATCAAGTAAGTAAGTAAGTAAGTAAGTAAGTAAATTTATTGGCCAAGTAGTCACATACAAGGAATTTGCCTTGGTGCTCCAACCACAAGTAACAACATGACATACAGTGACAGTTTTACGAATGACTCAGAAAACACTAAACATTAATAATAATAAAACATTCATGATAAAACACCATTGATCAAGCATGAGAACCAACAAAATACCAGATCAAAGGGAGGCTACTGATTTTTGGCTGTTGAGTAGAGCAACTACTCGTGGATAAAAACTGTTTTTATGTCTGGCTGTGGCAGCTTTGACAATGGGTCTTTATTGTCACATGTACATACATGCAGTGAAATTATTTTTCTGTATACTGTTCAGTAAAGTATTGCCATAATATACCACCAGGGGCGCCATACGCCGTACGATCGGCAGCCCCGTCAACACTCTGTTTGTTTTTTCGTCTTTTAAATTTTTTTTAGTATGTGTTAAAAGTCTGTGTAAATGTTCCCCGGTTTGTTTTATGTGGGAGGAAGGGGAGGGGTCGGGGAAATCTTTTTTTACAGTTTCTTACCTTGCCGGAGATGCGATTAATTTTCGGATCGCATTCTCCGGTCACTCTGCGGCCTACCATCGATGGAGCTGGAGGACTCCTCGGACTGACCTTGGGCCTCACCACAGGGTGTGGACTTTACACCGGAGTAGATCCCTAGCCTGGGACCGCTCCAACAGCGGCCTGCGGACTTTACATCGAGAGCTCGCAGTCTCGGGAGAGGCCGTGGATGTCGGGAGCTCCAACGTCGCGGAAGGTTCGGCCAGCCCCGACGCGGGGGTCGATCGTCCGGCGCGGTGGAGCTGACATCCCCCTGATGCAGGAGCTGATCGCCTCGACGCGGAGAGCCCACCACCGGTTACAGATCATCCCGTCAACGGAGGGCTCGAGGCCCCTGACAGCGGGAGAGCAAACAGAAGAGATTTAACTTTTTTTCGCCTTCCATCACAGTGAGGAATGTGGAGGAGTCACTGTGGTGGATGTTTATGTTAAAATGTATTTTGTGTGTTCTGTTGCTTTTTATTTGTATGACTGACTTGGCAAATGAAATTTCTCGTATGTTGCAAAACATACTTGGCTAATAAAGTATTATTGTGATTGTGATTGTAATCTAAACACAACCCCTGATTAATACAAAGTGTATAGAAATAATCCACTGAGATCGCGTGCAAGAGTCGGCAGGTTTTGGCGCCATTTTCAAAGTAATTGGAGCCATTTTGGAAGTCATTTGGAGTCATTTGAAGTCTGAAGAAGGGTCTCGACCCGAAACGTCACCCATTCCTTTTCTCCAGAGATGCTGCCTGTCCCGCTGAGTTACTCCAGCATTTCGTGTCTATCTTCAAAGTCATTGGATATATGTTGAATATCTGCAGTCTCCAGTTCTGAGAATAAACGAGCCTGTCGGCCCACAATGTCCTTGTCGAACACGATGCCAAATTAAACTGATTTCCTCTGCCAGCACGTGATCCATATCCTTCCTTTTCCTGCGTATCCATGTGCCTATCTAAAACTTGCATAAACGCCACTATTGTATCTGCTTCCACCACCAGCCCTGGTAGATCATTCCAGGCACTCTCTGTGTCAAAAACTTGCCCCGCACATCTCCTTTAAACCATACCCCTCTCGCCTTAAAGCTTTTGGGCAGTCGCGGTGACGCAGCGGAAGAGTTGCTGCCTTACAGTGAATGAAGCGCTGGGGACCCGGGTTGGATCCCGACTACGGGTGCTGTCTGTACGGAGTTTGTACCTTCTCCCCGTAGGTATTCGCAGAGATCTTCAGTTTCCTCCCATGCTCCAAAGACGTACAGGTTTGTAGGTTAATTGGTTTGGTAATTATCCATAGTGTCTGTAGGATAGTGTTAATGTGTGGGGATCGCTGGTCGGCGCGGACCCGGTGGGCCGAAGGGCCTGTTGCCGCGCTGTATATCTAAACTAAAAACTAAAACTAAAGCTAAGCCCTCGAGTCTTTGATATTTCCATCCTGGGAAAAAAAGGGTCTGACTGTCTATCCTGTCTACATACAATACAATACAATACAATACAATACAATACAATACCTTTTATTTGTCATTTGAACCTCACATGAGGTTCAAACGAAATTTGGTGTCTGCAGCCGTACAAAAAAAGAACCAAGACACACACCAACACAATTCAATTCACATAAACATCCATCACAGTGAGTCTCCTCACTGTGATGGAAGGCAAAACTTAAACATATCTCTCCCCTGCACTCCCCTCTCCCCCCCATGTCAGAGTCAAAGACAGAGTCAAAGCCCCCAGCGGGCGATGTTAAATGTCCCGCAGCCATTAAAGCCACGCCGGGTGATGCAAGGCCACGCACCGGGTCTTGGTGTTGGAGCCCCGGCGGGCTCTTGGTGTTGGAGCCCCGGCGGGCGCTCACAAAGTCCCGCGGCCATTCCAAGCCGCGCGAGGCGATGATGTCAGGCCCCGCTCCAGGTAATCTTCAACCCCGCAACTCGGGCGGGAGAAGTCGCCGTTGCGGAAGCCCCGAAAAGCAGTCTCCCAGCAGGGACCCGCGGGCTCCCGGTGTCACCGTCCACTAGACCTGCGGTAGGAGCTTCCGAATCTCCAGGGGTCGGGCTGCAGCAGCGCGCCACCACCGCTCCACCCGCTCCGGACACGGCCAGCTCCGTGATGGTGAGTAAATCCGCAGCTCCGCGACTGGAGCCCCAGGTCATTCCTGTTGGAGGCCGCTCCACGTTGCAGCCCCAACGACAACGGAGACCCGACAAAGAAAAGGTCGGGTCTCCCGTGCAGGGGAAAGACCTTAAAGTTCCCCCACCCCCCGCCCCCCACACACACATACCCCGACAAAAAAAACAATAAAAACTACATAGAACAAGACAGAAAACAATAAAAAGACAGACGGACTGCAGAGGCCGCTGCTGACAAGAGTCGCGCCGCCCACCGTACATATGCCTCTAATAATTTTGTATCCTTCTATCAGGATGGAGGGAGAGCGGGAGTGCATCGGGATCGGGAAAGGGAGGGTGGGGGAAACAAAGAAAAAAATGGGGTGGGGTTGGAGAATTGTGGACGGTGGTGCAGTGGTAGAGTTGCTGCCCCACAGCGCCTGAGACCCGGGTTCGATCCTGACTACGGGTGCTGTCTGTACGGAGTTTTTGTACGTTCTCCCGTGACCGCGTGGGCTTTCTCTGGGTGCTCCGATTTCCTCCCACACTCCAAAGACGTACAGGTTAATAGACTTCAGTAAAAATTGTAAATTGACCCTAGTTTAGTTTAGAGATACAGCATGGAAACAGGCCCTTCGACCCACCAAGTCCACACCGATCAGCGATCCCCGCAAACTCACACTGTCCCACACACACTAGGGACAATTTACATTCATACCAAACCAACTAACCTGCAAACCTGTACGTCTTTGGAGTGTGGGAGGAAACCGAAGTTCTTCGAGAAAACCCACGCTGGGTCATGGGGAGAAGGTAAAACTCCATACAGACAAGCACCCGTTGTCAGGATCTAACCTGGGTACACAAAATTGCTGGAGAAACTCAGCAGGTGCAGCAGCATCTATGGAGCGAAGGAAATAGGCGACGTTTCGGGCCGAAACCCTTCTTCAGACTGATGGGGGGGTGGGGGGGAGAAGGAAGGAAAAGGGGAGGAGGAGGAGCCCGAGGGCGGGCGGATGGGAGGGTGGGAGGAGACAGCTAGAGGGTTAAGGAAGGGGAGGAGACAGCAAGGGCTAGCAAAATTGGGAGAATTCAATGTTAATGCCACCCGGACGCAAGGTCCCCAGGCGGAATATGAGGTGCTGTTCCTCCAATTTCCGCTGTTGCTCACTCTGGCAATGGAGGAGACCCAGGACAGAGAGGTCGGATTGGGAATGGGAGGGGGAGTTGAAGTGCTGAGCCACCGGGAGTTCAGGTAGGTTATTGCGGACTGAGCGGAGGTGTTCGGCGAAACGATCGCCCAACCTCCGCTTAACATGGGTCTCTGGCGCTGTAGGCGCAGTAAGGCAGCAACTCTACCGCTGCGCCACCGTGCCGCAAATGTGTAGGATAGTGCTAGTGTACGGGTGATCGCTGGTCAACATGGACTCATTGGGCTGAAGGACCTGCCTCCGTGCTGTATCTCTAACCTAAACTAAAGCATCTGCAGTTCCATGCTGTCTGCATTTTCTTCAGTAATATTGTTTGAAGTGCACATATCCTTTGTCACCAGTTAGAATTTCCCTACAAGGTACCTTCACCCACCCAAGAACAGACGTGACCATGACAGTATAAAACTTCATCAACAAGCTCCTGAACTGCCAGCTTAGATTTTATTAATAATCCATTAACTAAAAAAAAATGCTTCTCATAAGCCAATTATTCCTGGGTTGTTAGGCAATTAAGTGTGCACTTATTTTCTCCTCAATTTCAGTGCTGCACTTCATTGATTTTAACAAGGTGCATTCCTAGATTTTATCGAGGGAACTTTTATTTTTGCATTTCCAGTCACTGAGCAATATCTCCTGAGAAAGAGTAAAGGGCCTGTCCCACTGTACGAGCTAATTCAAGAGCTCTCCCGAGTTTAAAAAAAAATCAAACTCGTGGTAAGCACGTAGAATGTACGTAGCGGGTACGTCGGAGCTCGGGACGTCTCTTAGCGGCTCGTGACGCTAACGGCAGGCACTCAGGAAACGCGGTAAGCTCGTGAAGATTTTTCAACGTTGAAAAATGTCCACGAGAGCCCCGAGTACCTACGAGCGGCTGTTACCGTAATTCTCCGAGTTCGAATCAGGGGAAACTTGGGAGAACTCTTAAAGAGAACAGGCCCTTAAAGCTCCTGCAACATAACAGAGTTATGGGGCTGTCCCACTGTACGAGCTAATTCAAGAGCTCTCCCGAGTTTCCCCTGCTTCGAACTCGGATAATTACGGTAATGGCCGCTCGTAGGTACTCGGGGCTCTCGTGGACATTTTTCAACATGTTGAAAAACCTTCACGAGTCTTCCCGAGCTTACCGCGTTTCCCGAGTACCTGCCGTTAGCGTTACGAGCCGCTAAGAGACGTCCCGAGCTCCGACGTACCCGCAACGTACATTCTACGTACTTACCACGAGTTTGATTTTTTTTCAAACTCGGGAGAGCTCTTGAATTACCTCGTACAGTGGGACAGCCCCATTAACAAACTTATTAAAGGAACTCTTGACTCCTGACTCTCAATCTTATCTCTAATCAATCATCAATCTATCTTGGGTCAACTCAACTTCAGGATTGGAGCTGTAGTCAGTTCTGTTTAAACATTGACTTTCTCCAAATCGGTTCATTTTTGTCACCTCTCAATACTTGTTTATTTAATTTCAAATATTTCTATTTACTTCACTTACTTGGTGCTTTCTCCTCTCCTTGAATCTCCTGACTTCATTTACGGTGGTCTGTTATATAACGTGTGAACATAGAATGTAGAACAGAACACGAGAACCAAGTGCTTTTTTAATGATACAATTATGTTCCAGTTACTCATTTAGTGCTTTAACGAACTGAGAACATGGAACTGTTCAGGGCAGCATGGTGGCGCAGCGGTAGAGTTGCTGCCTTGCAGCGCTTACAGCACCGGAGACCCAGGTTCGATCCTGACTACGGGTGCTGTATGTAAGGAGTTTGCATGTTCTCCCCGTGACCTGCGTGGGCTTTCTCCGAGATTTCCGGTCTCCTCCCACACTCCAAAGACGTACAGGTTTGTTGGTTCATCAGCTTGGTAAATGTAAAGATTGTCCCTAGTGTTTGTAGGATAGTGTTAATGTGTGGGGATCGCTGGTCAGTGCGGACCCGGTGGGCCGAAGGGCCTGTTTCCGTGCTGTATCTCTAAACTAAAAAAACTCTAGACCTCGGAGAAAACCCACCCAGTCACGTGGGCTTATCTTCACTGGAATTTAGAAGGATGAGAGGGAATCTTGTAGAAACATATAAAATTCTTAAGGGATTGGACAGGCTAGATGCAGGAAAAATGTTCCCGATGTTTTTGAGAGTCTAGAACCAGGGGTCACAGTTTAAGAATTGGGGGTAGGCCATTTAGGACTGAGATGAGGCAAATCTTTTCACCCAGAGAGTTGTGAATCTGTGGAATTCTCTGCCACAGAAGGCAGTGGAGGCCAATTCACTGGATGTGCTCAAGAGAGAGTTAGAGAAAGCTCTTAGGGCTAACGGAATCAAGGTATATGGGGAGAAAGCAGGAACGGGGTACTGATGTTGGACGATCAGCCATGACGGTGCAGGCTCGAAGGGCTGAATGGCCTCCTCCTGCAATGATTTTCTATGTTTCCATGTTTCTATGTCACGGGGGGGGGGGACGGGGGACGTGCAAACCTCGTACAGACAGCACCCGTAGTCGGGATCGAACCAGGGTCTCTGGTGCTGCAAGCGCTGTAAGTCAGCAACTCTACCAGGCTGCGCCACCGTGACACCTTCTGAAAATGATCAAACAATTATCTGAGGCCTTTGCAATTTGTCTGCCTTTTGGGACCTGTGCAAGGTAACGTCAGAAGATAATTGGAGCATCTGAATCGCTGTCGGTAATGAAAGCAATTTGACTCAAAGCAAATTATTCTTCAAGTATGTTAAATGTAAGATGTGAAACTCCAGTCAACTTCCAGCGGTTTGCCCCATTGTCCCTTTCAGTTTGAAAAGATCCAAGAACTCTAAACTTCTGTGTTTCAGAGTTAATACTAGATGGTGAAAGTGTCTGATTAAAAACAAACCCAAGCGACGATACTATTTACAACCACATTTCTGAGCACAAAAAATGACAATTTGATATATATTTGAACGATGGACAGAGTTTTTGGTCGGATCGAGCACAATTTTGCCCAATAATGTAAACAACGTCAACCTCCATTTTAAACTCCCACCTCCATTCCTTCCTCCAGCTTCACAATTCACAACATCATCGGTCCCTTTGTCTCACACCTTCTGTTCTTTTTCATCCCTGGCCTTTACACCACCGTCTGCCTATAAATAAATTCTCCTCAACCGTATCCACCTATCGCTTGCCAGCAGTGGCGGACTGGGTCTAAAAATATTGGTCGCCAGGAGACAAAGGGGGCCCACTTCATCAGGGGCCCACTTGATATAGGGGGCCCACTTCATCAGGGGCCCACTTGCCATCGGGCAAGCTGACACCCTGGCCAGTCCGCCACTGCTTGCCAGGCTTTGTCTTGCCCCTCCTCTCTTCCAGCGTTTCTTTCCCCACCCCTGTCACCGTCTAACGAAAAGTCCCGACCCTAAACATCACCTACCCATGTTCTCCAGAGATGCTGTCTGACCCGTAGAGTTGCTCCGGCACTTTGTGTCCTATTTTAAAAATAAAATATCCTTTGATATCCTTTGGTATCCTTTGGATGGTTGCTGCCTCACAGCGCCAGAGCTCCCAGTTCGATCCTGACTACGGGCGCTGTCTGTATGGAGTTTGTACGTTCTCCCCGTGACCTGCGTGGGTTTTCTCCGAGATCTTCGATTTCCCCCCACACTCCAAAGACATAGAGGTATGTAGGTTCATTGGCTTGGTGTAAATGTGAAATTGCATGGATTTTCTCCAGGAGCTCCGGGTTCCTCCCATGCTCCAATGACCATCAGCGTTGTCGGCTAATTGGCTAGGGTAAAATTGTAAATTGTCCCTCGTGTGTGTGTAGGATAGTGTTATGCCCCTGTCCCACTTAGGAAACCTGAACAGAAACCTCTGGAGACTTTGCGCCCCACCCAAGGTTTCCGTGCGGTTCCCGGAGATTTTTGTCAGTCTCACTACCTGCTTCCACTACCTGCAACCTCCGGCAACCACCTGCAACCTCCGGGAACCGCACGGAAACCTTGGGTGGGGTGCAAAGTCTCCAGAGGTTTCCGTTCAGGTTTCCTAAGTGGGACGGGGGCATTAATGTCCGGGGATCGCTGGTCGGTGCGGACCCAGTGGGCAGAATGGCCTGTTTCCGCGCTGTATCTCTAAACTAAACTAAACCAAGCCCACCAATATTATCCTGCCTCCACCATCCCACCCCTAAGCCACTGCTAATGCAACAGCTATTCCAGTCACTGTTCCCATTGAAGTTCCACTAACCGTTGCCGAGACTCTATAAGGCGCTGGTCAGGCCGCATTTGGAGGATCGTGAGCAATTCTGGGCATCATATCTGAGGAAGGACGTGCTGGCGCTGGAGAGGGTCCGGAGGAGGTTTGCGAGAATGATCCCAGGAATGAGTGGGTTGACCTATGATGAGCCTTTGAGGGCACTGGGCCTGTACTCGCTGGAGTTTAGAAGGATGAAGGGGTTCCTCATTGAAACGTACGGAATAGTGAAAGTCTTGGACAGAGTGGATGTGGAGAGGATGTTTCCACTAGTGGGAGAGTCTAGGACTAGAGGTCACAGCCTCAGAATAAAAGGATGTTTCTTTAGGAAGGAGATGAGGAGGAATTTCTTCAATCAGAGGGTGGTGAATCTGTGGAATTCTTTGCCACTGAAGGCTGTGGAGGCCGACAATGGGTATTTTTATGGCAGAGATAGATCGATTCCTGATTAGTACGGGTGTCAGGGGTTATGGGGAGAAGGCAGGAGAATGGGGTTCGGAGGGAGAGATAGATCAGCCATGATCAGACTTGATGGGCCGAATGGCCTAAATCTGCTCCTACCACTTATGACCTTTTGAACTTATACAGTGAAAATCTGTTCCTTGCATGCTATCCAATTAAATCAAATAATACCTCAACTGAGCACATTCACCAGGCCATTCACATACAGGCGCTAGGGGTTGTGGGGAGAAGGCAGGAGAATGGGGTTGAGCGGGAAAGACAGATGGTGGAGCAGGCCTGATGGGCCGAATGGCCTTATTCTGCTCCTCTCACGTGTGATCAGATATGAACATATCGGGCGCTGATATCTCCCAGGTCACCGTGGATGGGGGAAAACTCTGACAACGGACAGCCGTGAACAGCCATGAGCCATAGAGGGAGTACAGAGAAGGTTCACCAAACTGATTCCTGGGATGTCAGGACTTTCATATGAAGAAAGACTGGATAGACTCGGCTTGTACTCGCTAGAATTTAGAAGATTGAGGGGGGGTTTCTTATAGAAACTTACAAAATTCTTAAGGGGTTGGACAGGCTAGATGCAGGAAGATTGTTCCCAACGTTGGTGAAGTCCAGAACAAGGGGTCACAGTTTAAGGATAAGGGGGAAGTCTTTTTGGGCCGACATTTTTCACACAGAGAGTGGTGAATCTGGGGAATTCTCTGCCACAGAAGGTAGTTGAGGCCAGCTCATTGGCTATATTTAAGAGGGAGTTAGATGTGGCCCTTGTGGCTAAAGGGATCAGGGGGTATGGAGAGAAGGCAGGTACAGGATACTGAGTTGGATGATCAGCCATGATCATATTGAATGGCGGTGCGGGCTCGAAGGGCCGAATGGCCTACTCCTGCACCTATTTTCTATGTTTCTAACAGACAAGCAACATAAAGACACGGAGAGAAGAAAGGAGAAAAAAAACTCGCACGAAAGTCAAACATCTGCCCAGAGCGCTGCTGGTGAAGCAAGGTCTTCTCTCTGCTAGCTATTAACTGAATTATTGATTTTAGATCAGTATCGTGCAGTTATAACTTTATCAGAGGGCAGACCATAGAAGTTGTTCTTTTTCCTGCTTTTTTTTCATTTTGACTTGTTCCAAAAGTCTGTCAGCTGACAACCAGGACGAAAATCATAATTGACATCATCTGTGGGAAATATTTTATAAAACAACAGGCCCAGATGAGGATTAAAGCCAAGTGGTAATAATATACAGGCATACTCTGACAAAGTCAGGTTTCACCGTTTCTTACACAAACAGCTGGGCCTTACTGCGCTGGGCTCGTTTTTTAAAACACATTTTACTTCAAATAATTAGTTCCTTTTTCTGCACATTTGCAGTCGGAGGCTGGATCTTGATTGACTGCAGCTGCCTCCTCCCGGGCCAACGTTTGGGAAACATAAATAAACAGGAACTCGGAGCCGAAACCCATCACGGAGATAGTGAGGGGATGAGCGGAGTCTGTGCACAGCATGCAGAGTGCAGAGTCACAGGGCAATACAGTGTGGAGACCTGCCGCTCGGACCAACTTGCCCACGCCAGCCAACAATGTCCCAGCTACACTAGTCCCACCAGCCCGCGTTGGGTCCATATCCCTCCAAACCTGTCCTATCTGCAAGGGCCAGGAAGCGAGCGGGCAAGATCAACTCTGACCCCTCTCACCCTGGCCACAAACTCTTTGAATCACTTCCCTCTGGAAGGCGACTCCGGACTGTCAAAGCTGCCACAGCCAGACATAAAAACTGTTTTTATCCACGAGTAGTTGCTCTACTCAACAGCCAAACATCTGTAGCCTCCCTTAGATCTGGTGTTTTGTTGGTTCACATGCTTGATCAACGGTGTTTTATCATTAATGTTTTATTATTATTAATGTTTAGTGTTTTCTGAGTCATTCGTAACTGTCACTGTATGTCCTGTTGTTACTTGTGGGCGGAGCACCAAGGCAAATTCCTTGTATGTGAATACTTGGCCAATAAACTTACTTACTTACGTACTTACTTACTTATCCATGTATCTGTCCACCTGTTTCTTAAATGTTGGGATAGGTCCCAGCCTCAACTACCACCTCTGGCAGCTCGTTCCATACACCCACCACCCTTTGTGTGAAAAGGCTACCCCTCAGATTCTTATTGAATCTTTTTTGATTTGATTTGATTTGATTCAATTTATTGTCATTGCACTTTTCAGTGCAACGAAATGGTTTAGCCTGCAGTCATAACATAGAATAAATAACAAACACTCAACACAGTTTAAGTCCCAAAGCCATTGTCTCTTCCCTCCTTGCTCTCCCTCTCCCTCTGCGCTGAGGCAATCCAAGCCTCCGATGTTGTGACCCCGACGGGTGATGGTAAGTCAGTCCCGCGGCTGAATCTGAGCTCCGCAAACTGGCCGGTTCGAACTCCGCGGCCCGGGGCGGTCGAAGCTGTCGAAGCTGCCGTCGTCCAGTCCAGCGGACGCAGCTGTAGTTGCGGGAGCTCCGGAAACAGAACTCGAGCTCCCGATGATGTCGTCCACTGGCCCGCGGCCGAGCCTCCGAGGCTCCAAAGTCGGGTCGGAAGTTGGGTCGCACCGCAACCACAGCCCCGAAGTTGGTCAGCCTCGTGTTGGTAAGTCCTGGCTCTGCCTCCACAGCCCCGAGGTCGGTCGCAGTTGGAGGCCGCCAGCCCCGCGATAGGCCTCAGCACAGACGGACACGGAGACGGGGGATACGGCAAGAAAGGTCGCATCCCCCCCGAAGGAAGAGTCAAAAAACATGTTACACCCACCCCCCCCCCGCACACACATACACAACTAAATAAACCGAAATAAACTGTAAAAACGGGACAAGAGAAAACAAAAAACAGAAAAGACAAACGGACTGCAGCGTTCCCCATCATCTTAAACCTACAGCATGTCCTCTGGTCCATGATTCGCCTACTCTGGGCAAGAGACTCTGTGCGTCTACCCGATCTATTCCTCTCATGATTTTAGACACCTCTATAGGATCAGCCCTCATCCTCCTGCACTCCATGGAATAGAGTCCCGACCTGCTCAACCTCTGCCTACAGCTCAGGTCCTCTACTCCTGGCAACACCCACGTAGACCTTCTCTGTACCAATTCCAGCGCAGTATCTGTGCGTTGCCCAACTATAATACAAGAAGACCACGGTGGCGCCGCGGTGGAGTTGCTGCATTTCAGCGACTGCAGTGCCGGAAACCCGGGTCCGATCCCGACTACGGAGTTTGTTCGTTCTCTCCGTGACCCGCGTGGGTTTTCTCCGGGTGCTCCGGTTTCCTCCCACACTCCAAAGACGTGCAGGTTTGTTGGTTATTTGGCTTGGTGTAAGTGTAAATTGTCCCCAATGTGTATAGGATTGTGTTAATGTGCGGGGATCGCTGCTCGGTGCGGACACGATGGGCCAAAGGGCCTGTTTCCGTGCTGTATCTCTAAACTAAAAAAACAATTGAAAAGATCAAGATCTGCAGTTCCTTGTGTCTCCGACTGAGATGTAATTTTGCACTGATTTTGCTGAGGAGGCTGGGATGGAGCTCTTGGCCATGGGAGAGAGCCTTTAGTTTCCTGAATGTGCTTCCTCAGACCCTGTATCCATCTATATCCACCCATCACTCGCCGGGCTTTGTCCCACCCCAAACACTCCTCCAGCTTCCTCCCCACTACTTCAATCTGTCGGCAGTAGGTCCCCCAACCCGAAACATCGCCCATCCATAAAACGACACCAATTGCTGGAGTAGCTCAGCAGGACAGGCAGCATGTCTGGAGAAAAGGAATGGGTGACGTTTCGGGTCGAGACCCTTCTTCAGAGAATATCGACACATAATATATTTCAGGTCGGGGCCCTTCTTCAGATTGATTCATGTCTGAACCAAATTCAAACTGTCCATTTTCTCCCAAAATGCTGCCTGACCTTTGCGATCTGGAAGACATAGGTTTAAGGTGAGGGGGGTCGGGAAGGATTAAATAGGAACCTGAGGGGTAACTTTTTTATACGAAGGGTGGTGGGTTTATGGAACGAGCTGCCGGAGGAGGGGGTTTAGGAAGGAACTATTGCAACTTTTTTTAGATACATTTAAACAGGTACATGGATATTAGAGGGATATGGGCCAAACGCAGGCAGGTGGGACTGGTGTTAAGGGTTTGGACACGCTAGAGGCAGGAAACATGTTCCCGATGATGGGGGAGTCCAAAACCTGGGGCCACAGTTTAAGAATAAGGAGTTCTTTTAGAACAGAGACGAGGAAACACTTTTTCTCACAGAGAGTTGTGAGTCTGTGGAATTCTCTGCCTCAGAGGGCGGTGGAGGCAGGTTCTCTGGATACTTTCAAGGGAGAGCTAGATAGGGCTCTTAAAAATAGCAGAACCAGGGGATATGGGGAGAGGGCAGGAAGGGGGTACTGATTGTGGATGATCAGCCATGATCACATTGAATGGCGGAGCTGGCTTGAAGGGCTGAATGGCCTACTCCTGCACCTGTTGTCTATTGTCTATTGTGCATCTTTTCAACTCTTCTTACTGTTCATATTAGAGGGACTCGGTGGAGATAATGGGCAAGCAACTAATTGAAAATGTGTGCCCTGCAGACTAAAATGTAAGGACAAAAGACATTGAAACATTGGCCATATGCTGCTGATTCTGGAGAGGTACCTCAGCGGGCAGGATTCCTTTTATTTTATTTAACATTTCATTTTATATGTGGATTATACACCTCTTGCTCGAGGCAGTATCTAGATTAGTTTTCATTCTTCAAGAGCAGCTGCATTGCAAGTCCACCTGCTGGACATTTCAGGCCCATAGAAGATGTGGATTTTTTTATTTGTCCATTCACTTGCTTGAAGATGATGGATATGCGCATTTTTTTTATTCAACATTTTGGAGGGAAAGGCTATTGTCAGGCGTTTGAAGATCAAACTCTTTTATCAATGCAAGCTGTAAAAATCATTTATCATCTGGATTGTGAGTTTGGGCAAATTCCTTGATATTAAGTTTCGAGGACTCTCGATCTTGAAGTGGCACAGTCCATCACGTTAATAGGTTGCATTTTGTGCCGCAATTGCTGGTTTAAACCGAAGATAGACACAAAAAGCTGGAGTAACTGCATCTCTGGAGAGAAGGAATGGGCGACATTTCGGGTCGAGGACCTTCTTCAGACTGAGAGTCAGAGGAGAGCAGCTTTCAGGAGAAGTAAAGTCTCGACCCGAAACGTCGCCTATTCCTTTTCTCCAGAGATGCTGTCCGACTGTTACTCCAGCTATTTTTGTGTCTATCTTTAACATTGTGCTTCAAACAGGTTGTGAGAAAGAATTGGTTCCCATTTTGTGAAAGATTCTAGCGGTTCCAAGAAGTTCTTGTTCCCAAAATTGGATTTAGACTTCAGAGATTCAGCGCAGACCGTCGGCCCAGGTGGGTCTGCACTGATCAGCGATCACCCCATACACTAGCAATATCCTACACACACTAGGTGCAAGTTCCAATTTTACCAAAGCCAATTAACCTACAAACCTGTACATCTTTGGAGTGTGGGAGGAAACCAGAGCACTCAGAGAAAACCCACGCAGGTCTCAGGGAGAACGTACAAACTCCGTACAGACAGCAGCCGTCGTCAGGATCGAACCCGGGTCTCTGGCGCTGTGAGGCAGCAACTCTACCGCTGCGCCACCGTGCCACCCCATTTCTCTCTGAAAGAAGCAACTGAAGTAGATAGAGCAGTAAAGAAAGAACATGCTTGCCTTCATCCATCTGGGTAGACAATAAACAATAGACAATAGGTGCATGAGTAGGCCATTCAATGTGATCATGGCTGATCATCCACAAAGGGGATAAGGGGCTACGGGGAGAGGGCAGGGATATGGACCTAGGTATGGTTAGTATAGTAAGACCTGAGTGATCTCCTGGACAAGTGTCGATCGCCTAGATTGGGGTCGGAGAGGAATTTCCCGGATTTTTTTCCCGAATTGGACCTGGGTTTTTATCCGGTTTTTTGCCTCCCCCAGGAGATCACGAGGTTTTTGGGGTGGAGAGGGGTGATAGCGGTATAAAGGGGAGGGTAGTGTCTTGTGTTCTGTGTCTTGTGTCTACTGTTTGTGGGTAAGTGTGTCTGTTTAGTGTTCAGCCATGAGCGAAGGGCGGTGCGGGCTCGACGGGCCTGGTGGTCTACTCTCGCACCTACTTTCTATGGTTCTATGTTTCTAATCAGTACCCAGTTCCTGCCTTCTCCCCATATCCCGTGACACCGCTATTTTTAAGACCCCTGTCTAGCTCTCTCTTGAAAGCATCCAGAGAACCGGCCTCCACCGCCCTCTGAGGCAGAGAATTCCACAGACTCACCACTCTCTGTGAGAAAAAGTGTTTCTTCGTCTCCGTTCTAAATGGCTTACTCCTTATTCTTAAAATGTGGCCCCTGGTTCTGGACTCCCCAAACATCGGGAACATGTTTCCTGCCTCTAGTGTGTCCAAGCCCTTAACAATCCGTATTGAGTATAAGAGTCAGAAAGTTAGGTTGCAGCTCTACTACTCCTGCGCCACTTGCCGGTTTTCTTCCACTGGATAGCACAGGCAAACTAAAGCTTTCCACTGTACCTCGGTACACGCTACTAATGATAAACTAAGCTAAACTAAACTCAACATAGCTAGCAGGTTTTCCGTTTGGCACAGAAAGGGTTAACACTCCAGGCAATTGACCCGGGGTTTAGCTGGAGAGCACAGAACTCTTTAACAGTGAACACAGATGTGAAACTTGTACCTCTGTCTGGCTGTCAAGGCAACACTTACATCTGGAATCACAGCTATTTCGGCTGCGAGTCAAGTATTTGGCCCTTCATCCACTTGCCAATGCTCATCTATCCTAATCCTATCTCCTGCTGTTTAATTTAGTTTAGTTTAGTTTGGTTTAGTTTAATTCAGAGATGCAGTGCGGAAACATAGAAACATAGAACATGGGTGCAGGAGTAGGCCATTCGGCCCTTCGAGCCTGCACCGCCATTCAATATGATCATGGCTGATCATCCAACTCAGTATCCTGTACCTGCCTTCTCTCCATACCCCCTGATCCCTTTAGCCACAAGGGCCACATCTAACTCCCTCTTAAATATAGCAAATGAACTGGCCTCAACTACCTTTATGTGGCAGAGAATTCCACAGATTCACCACTCTCTGTGTAAATTTTTTTTTTCTCATCTCTGTCCTAAAAGATTTCCGCCTTATCCTTAAACTGTGACCCCTTGTTCTGGACTTCCCCAACATCGGGAACAATCTTCCTGCATCTAGCCTGTCCAACCCCTTAGCCCACTGGGGGAAACAGGCCCTACGCCCACCGGGTCCGCGCCGACCAGCGATCCACGCACGTTAACACTATCCTACACCTACTGGGGGCAATGTTTACATTTACCAAGCCAATTAACCTACAAACCCGCACGTCTTTGGAGTGTGGGAGGAAACCGAAGATCCCGGAGAAAACCCTCGCAGGTCACGGGCAGAACGTGCAAACTCCACACAGACGGCACCCGTAGTCAGGATTGAACCCGTTGTGCCACCATGCCACCCCTGTTTAATTTAGTATAGTTTAGTTTAGCTTAGTTTAGTTTAGTTTAGTTTAGCTAGCTAAAGTTTAGTTTGGTATAGCGTGGAAACAGACCCTTCAGCCCACCAAGTCCGCACTGATCATCGATCACCTGCACGCTAGTTCTATGTTATCCCACTTTCACATCCTACACACTCGGGGCAATGTTACAGAAGACAAATGAAAGACGTGCAGGTTTGTAGGTTAATTGGCTTTGGGAAAAAATTGTAAATTGTCCCTAGTGTGTAGGGACAAGTGCTGGAGTAACTCGGCGGGTCAGGCAGCATCTCTGGAGGATGTGGACGGAAGGCATTTTTTGTCGGGACCCTTCTTCTGACTGATTGTTGTGTGGGGGAAGTTGGAAGAGGGGTGGGATGAGACAAAGCCAGGCAAGTGATAGGTGCATACAAGTGCAGTTGTACAGAGCCCTAGTGAGACCACACCTGGAGTATTGTGTACAGTTTTGGTCCCCTAATTTGAGGAAGGACATTCTTGCTATTGAGGGAGTGCAGCGTAGGTTTACAAGGTTAATTCCCGGGATGGCGGGACTGTCATATGCTGAGAGAATGGAGCGGCTGGGCTTGTACACTCTGGGGTTTAGAAGGATGAGAGGGCATCTCATTGAAACATATAAGATTGTTAAAGGTTTGGACACGCTAGAGGCAGGAAACATGTTCCCGATGTTGGGGGAGTCCAGAACCGGGGACCGCAGTTTAAGAATAAGGGGTAAGCCATTCAGAACGGAGACGAGGAAACACTTTTTCTCACAGAGAGTGGTGAGTCTGTGGAATTCTCTGCCTCAGAGGGGGGTGGAGGCGGGTTCTCTGGATGCTTTCAAGAGAGAGCTAGATAGGGCTCTTAAAAATAGTGGAGTCAGGGGATATGGGGAGAAGGCAGGAACGGGGTACTGATTGGAGATGATCAGCCATGATCACATTGAAGGGCCGAATGGGCTCGAAGGGCCGAATGGCCTACTCCTGCACCTATTGTCTATTGTCTAAGTGATGGCGGTTTTATTGGCAGATGGGTGGACAAAGTCCAGGGATGAAAAGTTGCCAAAAGACTATGAGATAAAGAGAGGAGAGGATAGGGGTGAATGGTGAGGCCGAATAGATGTAGGTGGAAGGGATGGAGTCCAGCACTTTGTCTTTTTTTTCTCCGTGTCGCATCTCCGCCCCCCCCCGCGGCCTAACAATGAGGCTGCAGCGCGGACTTATCGTCGCGGAGTCGGGGATCTTTTGCCGAGGATCGCCCGTGAAGGAGCTCCGACCGCGGGGGCCTGTGGACTCTAAAACCGTGAAGCCAGCGGTCTCCGGTAAGAAGTGGCCGACTCGGGAGCTGCATGCCGCGGAGTGTTCCAATCCGTCCCGACGCCGGAGTTTCCATCATCCCGACGATAGGGCTTGAACATTAGACCATCGGCAGCGGCAAGTGCGGAGAGTTCAAGGCCCCGACCACGGGTGAACAAAGAGTGAACTTTATTGCCTTCCATCACAGGAATGTGGATCCCACTGTGGTGGATGTTTATGTTAAATTTATTTTATGTGTGTAGTGTGTTCTTATCACCTAGTATGGCTGTATGGTAACTCAAATTCCACTGTACATTAGTTGTTTGTGACAATAAACACGAACTTGAACTTGAACTTGAACTCGGAAGGGAACAGGAGGAAGGGGAAAGGGGGCGGGATTGTGGGAGAAATGGGAGCACATCCATGTAGGAGACAGGGAAGATGGGGGGAAATGTCCGGGACAGGGTCATAGAGTGATACAGCGTGGAAACAGGCCCTTCTGCCCAACTTGCCCACACAACGGCCAACATGTCCCATCCACACTAGTCCCACCTATCCATGTTTGGCCCATATTTCCCTCCAAACCTGTCCTATCCATGTACCTGTCTAAATATTTATTGAGTTTGGAAAAAAATGCTGGAGTAACTTCTGGAGAGAAGGAATGGGTGACGTTTCCAGTTGAGACGTTTCTTCAGACCTTCAGCTTTCTTAAACCTGACAGTCCCTGCCTCAACTACCTCCTCCAGCAGCTCGTTCTATACACCCACCACCCTTTGTGGAAAATAGTTGCACCTCAGGTTCCGAATCAACTTTTCCCCCTCACCTTAAACCACTGTCCTCTGGTTCTCAATTCTCCTACTCTGAGTAAAAGATTCACACGATCTATTCCTCCCATGATCTTGGACACCTCTACAAGATCACCCCTAATCCTTCTTCGCTCCAAGGAATAATGTCCTAGCCTGCCCAACCTCTCTCTGGAGCTCAGGCACTCGGGTCCCGGCAACATCCTCGTAAATCTTTTCGTAAGCAACCCTTTACAACTTTTCATCAGAAATGGAAAAATAAGAAAAGCACCATGTTTAAAATGGTGTAGAGGGGAAGGGGTGGATAGAACAGAGGGAGGATCTGTAATAGGGTGGAGATCGGGATAGTCCAGAAGACGGAATGGCCTTTGGTGCCATCTAAGAGAAGGGAATGAATGCTTGTTAATTCAGAGTTAAGAGTGTTTTATCATCATATCTCCCAGACAGAATGGTGACACAGCGGTAGAGTTGCTGCCTTACATCGCTCACAGCCCCAGAGATCCGGGTTCGATCCCGACTACGGGTGCTGTCTGTACGGGGTTTGCACGTTCTCCCCGTGACCTGCGTGGGTTTTCTCCGGGTGCTCCGGTTTCCTCCCACATTCCAAAGACGTACAGGTTTGTAGGTTAAATTGTAAATTGTCGGATAGTGTGAGTGTACGTGGGTGATCGCTGTTCGGCGCGGACGCGGTGGGCCGAAGGGCTTGTTTCCCCGCTGCATCTCTAAACTGAACTAAAACAAACAGGTTTTTAGGTTTATTGCCTTTGGTATAATTGTAAATTGTCCCTAGTGTGGGCAGGATAGGGCTGGCATACGGGTGTGATCGCTGGTCGGCACAGATTCGGTGGGCCGAAGGGCCTGTTTCCCCGCTGTATACCTAAAATGAAAAGTACCCAGCCCAAAAGCATATCTGCACTCCCTCACCTTCCATTCAGATTCCATACCCACATTTGAAGTTGCTGTCTCGAAATGTCAACTATCCATGTTCTCCAGAAAGATGGGGACAAAATGCTGGAGTAGCTCAGCAGGTCAGGCAGCACCTCTCACAACATTCTCCAGAGAGGATACATGCCCCATGAAGTTACTCCAGCACATTGTGTCTTTTTCTCTGCATACTGTTTGTAACCAACATTGCGTTGGAAAGAACTGCAGATGCTCGTTTAAATCGAAGACAAGACACAAAATGCTGGAGTAACTCAGCGGGACAGGTAGTATCTCTGGGGAGAAAGAACGGGTGACGTTTTGGGTCGAGACCCTTCAGTCTTAGAATAAAGGGGAGGCCATTTAAGACAGAGGTGAGAAAAAACTTTTTCACCCAGAGAGTTGTGAATTTGTGGAATTCCCTGCCACTGAGGGCAGTGGAGGCCAAATCACTAGATGGATTTAATAGAGAGTTAGATAGAGCTCTAGGGGCTTGTGGACTCAAGGGATATGGGGAGAAGGCAGGCACGGGTTATTGATTGGGGACGTTCAGCCATGATCACAATGAATGGCGGTGCTGGCTCGAAGGGCCGAATGGCCTCCTCCTGCACCTATTTTCTATGTCTATGTCTATGTCACCCATTCCTTCTCTCCAGAGTTGCTGCCTATTCCGCTGAGTTTCTCCAGCATTTTGTGTCTGTCTTGGATAATACATCGGTTCATCCAGTTTTAGGTAGGATGGCACATGCATCTGCTTTGTATCTCTCTAGTTTCCTGCAGGTACTCCTTGCAATTAGCCAAGTCCACCAAATCTGATATGATGCAGATTTTATGTTCTCTTTCATTGAGGTCCAAAGGGCTTAAGAGGACAATTCCCTCGCCAGCTCTCAATGTGACGTTAGTACGAAAGATAACATCCGATACCTCAGATAAAAATCTAAGGAAAGTATTCGTTAAAGAAACAAGGTCGAGTGTGAGGTGGAGTGAAAGATTCTCATAGCAAGCTTCAGGGTGCAAACAGGGCAGGTGTGATTACTGAACTTTTCGTGACGAATGTGGTTACAAAACTCATTAAGAAATAAATAGGATTAATATTTTTATTCAGAAGTTCTGCTTGAAAAAAACGGGATTTTTTCTGCAACTTGCCGACACCCATCGTAGTCGAGCAGCAGGTTCATGTTCAACCATGTTGAAAATCCAGCGGCGACCAGAAAAAGGTACGACTCTTTGGGCGCCTACTCACGACCATACAGGCGTCACTCAGCGACATGGTGTTGGTGGAACAGGCTCTCTACTCCAGCATTATGTGTCAACGTACAGAAATAGGACTTGCTGTGACTATGTGAGAAAGGCTGTGATACCTAAATTTTTTTATTTTAATAACCCCTAAAATACTTCACTGGCTACTGTTATATTTGATGAGTAGCCAAGTCACAATTCTAATGTATTGATGGCCTTTGCAGCTGGGCTAAATACTTGGCAAAAATTAGCCCACCGCTCAGCGTATTTTAAATCAATCTACTCTGACATGGTGCCGTTCAATATTAAATATAAAACACCCTTTTGTTGACACGTAGCGCGACTGAATATTGAATCTGTGTATAATACCTATATTAATCATGATTCCCTGTTGCATTGTGCCCGGGATCAGCATTGTGGTAAAATACACTGCCTCCTGGCAAGAGGAACGGATTGGTACTTTGTCAGAACAGCAGGAAAACCACAGTGTCAGTGGAGTTAGTTTGAATAAACTCAGAGCAGGTGTTGAAACTTTACTTTAGACTTCAGATTTTTCAGACACAGCACGGAAACGGGCCCTTCGGCCCTCCGAGACCGCCCCGACCAGCATTCACGGTGGCGCATCGGTAGAATTGCTGCCTTACAGCCCTTGTAGCACCAGAGACGCGGGTTTGATCCCGACTACGGGTGCTTGCCTGTACGTTCTCCCCGTGACCTGCGTGGGTTTTCTCCGAGATCTTCGGTTTCCTCCCACACTCCAAAGACGTACAGGTTTGTAGGTTAATTGGCTTGGGTTTGTATACTCGGTATAAGTGTAAATTGTCCCACAGTGTGTGTAGGATAGTTCTAATGTGTGGGGATCGCTTGTCGGCGCGGACCCACTGGGCCAAAGGGCCCGTTTCCACGCTGTAATTCTAAATAATAATAATATAATATTATCTTTTATTGTCATTGCACGTCAGTGCAAAGAGATTTAGTATGCAGCTCCAACCGATGTAAGAGAAAAGTAAAATAAATAAATAAGCTGTGTGACGTGACCATCAGAGGGAGACAGTCCAGGGGGGGTGGGGGGGCACTCAGCAGGGCCGGTTCAGAGCCACTATAGCTCTTGGAATAAAGCTGTTTCTGAGTCTGGAGGTTCAGGCGTAGAAGACCTTGTAACGTCTGCCGGAGGGAAGTAGTTCAAACAGTCCGTTACAAGGGTGTGAGGAGTCTTTATGGATGCTGAGGGCCTTCCTGAGGCACCGTGTGTGGTAGATGCCCTCCAAGGCTGGTATCTGTGTCCCAATAATCCTCTGCACTCTGTGGACGACGTGCTGAAGAGCTCTCCTCTCCGCCTCCGTGCAGCTGAGATACCACACAGAGATGCCATACGTTAATATGCTCTCTGTGGTGCAGCGGTAGAACGTTGTCAGCAGCTGTTGGGGCAGACCAGTCTTTTTTAATGTCCCCAGGAAGAACAGTCGTTGCTGTGCCTTCTTGACCAGCGCAGCGGTGTTGGTGGACTATGTGAGGTCCTCTGAGATGTGAGTGCCCAGAAACTTAAAGCTGGACACTCTCTCCACACTTTCCCCGTAAATGGAGATTGGGGCGTATTCTCCATTATGGGACCTCCTGAAGTCAATAATCAGCTCCTAAACTAAACTAAACTAAGAAATCCCCGTACACGAATACTTTCCAACACACACGAGGGACAATTTGGCAATATTACACAAGCCAATTAACCTACAAGCCTGTTCGTCATTGGAGTGTGGGAGGAAACCAGAGCTCCTGGAGAAAACCCACACTGTCACAGGGAGAACGTACAAACTCCATACAGACAGCACCCTGAGTCAGGATCGAACCTGGGTTCCTGGTACTTTAAGGCAGCAACTCTACCACTGCGCCACCGTGCCACCCCAAAACCAATGAAAATGTCGCCTATTCCTTTTCTCCACAGATGCTGTCTGACCCACCGGGTTACACCAGCTTTTTGTGTCTGTCTTAAAGAAAATATTTCAAATGTGAACCAAACCACTCAAAAATATTATTTAACACGTTATGAAGTGAGGAACTTTGCTGGTGTCATCTGGACCAGTTGGGGCATTGTATACACCGTGCTCTGTGGTGGATTAATTTAAAGCAGTAATCAGATCCAGAAACTGGTTAAACATTGACGCATTAACATTATTCCAGTTAGTCACAAAGATGTGGGCACTGCACGATGATTTCTTTAGTCAGACGGTTTGAATCTGTGGGAATCATTGCCACGGAAGGCTGTGGAGGCCAAGTCAGTGGATATTTTAAGGGCAGGGATTGATAGATTCTTGATTAGTACGGGTGTAAGGGTTTATGGGGAGAAGGCAGGAGAAAGGGGTTAGGATGGAGAGATAGATCAGCCATGATAGGATGGCGGAGTAGACTTGATGGGCCGAATGGCCTAATTCTACACCTATTCCTCATGAACATGAACCTATGATACTTATTTAGGTCATTATGCAGGACAGAGACAGAAGAATGAAGTTTAATATTTTAACTACAGAGTTTATACATTCACCTTATGACCGTGTGGGTTTTCTCCGGGTGCTCCGGTTTCCTCCCACTCTCCAAAGACGTACAGGTTTGTATGTTAATTGGCTTGGTACATTGTAAATTGTCCCTAGTGTGTAGGATAGTGCTGGTGTACGGGGTGATCGCTGGTCGGTGCGGACTCGGTGGGCCGAAGGGCCTGTTTCCACGCTGTATCTTTAATGTCTATAGTCAGCTGTGCAAGTCCCAGTTCCCAATGAACAAGCAATTTTATCATACATCTCAGTGACAACAAATATGAAATTATATTTGCTTGGGCAGGGCAGAATAATGTTTGTTGCATTTTTATTTTCCTTTTATTCCTATTGTATCTGCTTCCACCACCACCCCTGGCAACACATTCCAGGCACCCACCACCCTATAATATACTTCTATCAAGACCCCCCCTCATTCTCCGACACTCATTAGGTCCAAAGTTCATAAGTTTAGCATAATTAAGCCAATTGGCCCATCAAGTCTACTCCATCATTCAATCATGGCTGATCTACCTTTCCCTCTAAAACCCCATTTTCCTGCCTTCTCCCCATAACCCCTGACACCTGTAATCTATCAATCTCCGCCTTAAAAAATATCTATTGACTTGGCCTTCTGTGGCAATGAAGGCCAAGTCAATGAGCCTAACCCTAACCCTAACCCTAACCCTAACCCTAACCCTAACCCTAACCCTAACCCTAACCCTAACCCTAGCCCTAACCCTAGCCCTAACCCTAGCCCTAACCCTAACCCTAACCCTAGCCCTAACCCTAACCCTAACCCTAACCCTAACCCTAACCCTAGTCCTAGCCCTAACCCTAACCCTAACCCTAACCCCAACCCCAACCCCAACCCTAACCCTTAAGGGCCTGTCCCACTGTACGAGGTAATTCAAGAGCTATCCCGAGTTTAAAAAAAAAATCAAATTCGTGGTAAGCACGTAGAATGTACGTAGCGGGTACGTCGGAGCTCGAGACGTCTCTTAGCGGCTCGTAACGCTAACAGCAGGTACTTGGGAAACGCGGTAAGCTCGTGAAGACTCGTGAAGATTTTTCAACATGTTGAAAAATGTCCACGAGAGCCCCGAGTGCCTACGAGCGGCTATTACTGTAATTCTCCGAGTTCGAATCAGGGGAAACTCGGGAGAGCTCTTGGATTAGCTCGTACAGTGGGACAGGCCCTTAACCCTAACCCTAACCCTAACCCTAACCCTAACCCTAACCACACCCTCCAGGTAAAGAAACTCCTCCTCATCTTTCTAAGGGAATGTCCTTTTGTTCTGAAGCTCCGGCCTCTGGCTCTGGTCTCTCCCATTAGTGGAAACACTCCAAGGAAAGTAATCCAAGTCTGTCCAACCTCTCCCTCTAGCTAATACCCTCTAATCGAGGATATTGCTAACCCTGTTTCAATAGGAAATGCTGCATTTATGGCTCCTCAAAGACAGATACTTAAAATGCTGGACACCCATTGAAACAGTAGACGGGGGTGAGATGTGTAATGGTTACTGTTTGGATTTATGAATAAGGAAAATAATATTCCACTGAAGCAAAACAATATCTTAACACAAAAGGAAGAATGGCTACAATAGCTACAAGACCTACAACAAGGGGCAGCGCAATAGCACAGCGGTAGAGTTGCTGCCTTACATCGCTTACAGCGCCAGAGACCCGGGTTCGATCCCGACTACGGGTGCTGTCTGTACGGAGTTTGTACGTTCTCCGTGTGGGTTTTCTCCGGGAGCACCGGTTTCCTCCCACACTCCAAAGACGTGCAGGTTTGTAGGTTAAATGGGTGCGATAAAATTGTAGATTGTCCCTAGTGTGTGTAGGATAGTGTTAGGGTGCGGGGATCGCTAGTCGGCACGGACTCGGTGGGGCCGAAGGACCTGTTTCCGCGCTGTATCGCTAAACGAATTGCCGAATGGCAATGCATAAAGGAGGTTCATGCCACATGTAATTATAGATCTCCCCGTGACCGCGTGGGTTTTCTCCGAGATCTTCGGTTTCCTCCCACACTCCAAAGACGTACATGTTTGGAAGTTAATTGGCTTGGTATAAATGTAAATTGTCCCTAGTGTGTGTGGGATAGTGTCAGTGTGCGGGGATCGCTGGTCGGCACGGACTAGGGGGAGGGTGGGGGACCGAAGAGCCTGTTTCCGCGATGTTCCGCTCGAAACCAAACTAAGCCAAATGTGATAAAATTGCCAGGCAGGAAACAGAAGCAATGGCATTTTCATCCTGAAATTCTAAAGTATTGTGTTTACATTGAGAATTGTGGCCACGCTACTGGGGAAGTCATGCCAGCCACATGGAGGAGAATAAAGACTGGAGGCTTTAGGTATGGGCTGCCAGCAGCCACATACCAGCAAGTGAAAACGTCTCCTGTGCCAAGTGCTGCTTCAATTTACACCAAAGGAAAGTGCGGGCTATCCGCAAGATGAAGGACCCTATAAAGTACACTTCCTCTCTGTAACTCTCTGCTATGCCATGATCACTGGCACTGCAAACATTCTTGGGAAGTCCTTTAAGAGAGACCTCACCTCTCTCTCTCACCTCTCTCCCTCCCCCCTCTCTCAACCCTCTCTATCTCCCCCCTCTCTCTCTCCCCCCTGTCTCCCCTCTCTCCCCTCTCTCTCACCCCTCTCTCTCTCCCCTCTCTCTCCCCTCTCTCTCCCCTCTCTCTCTCACACCCCTCTTTCTCTCTCCCCCCTCTCACACCCCTCTCTCTTCTCTCTCTCTCACCCCTCTCTCTTCCCTCTCTCTCCCCTCTCAATCCCTCTCTCACCCCTCTCTCTCCCCCTCTCTCTCACCCCTCTCTCTCCCCTCTCCCTCTCCCCCTCTCTCTCCCCCCTCTGTCCCCTCTCTCTCTCTCCACTCTCACTCCCCCCTCTCTCTCTCCCCTCTCTCTCCCCCTCTCTCTCTCCCTCTCTCTCTCCCTCTCCCTCTCCCTCTCCCTCTCCCTCTCTCTCTCCTCTCTCTCTCTCACCCCTCTCTCTCTCCCCTCTCACACCCCTCTCTCTTCTCCTCTCTCTCACCCCTCTCTCTTCCCTCTCTCTCCCCTCTCATCCCCTCTCACCCCTCTCTCTCTCCCCTCTCTCCTCTGCCCCTCTCTCCTCCCCTCTCTCTTCCCCCCCTCTCTCTGCCCATCCCTCAGTCATTGTCGTAGCTAAAAGGACAGGCCACAGAGAGCGGGTGTTTGAAGTAACGGCCAGTTTATTGAAACAGGTGGGATGCAAGCAGAAGCCTCCACATGGTGTATCCCAGGCAATGCTGACGACACAAACTGTACCGCAGTGACTGACTGAAGTAGCCAATCCTGCAACCACCGACCGTCACTGACCGACCGGAACGGCGTGATATGGAAGATGGTCGGACACGAGGAGGAAGAAGATTGAAACTGGTGCGCTCCATGAGACCAGGCTGATCTGTCAAGTGGGACTTTGGCACATTGTTTAATATTCTCAGATGACAACATTACGCAGAGACTTGATCAACAGTAAATCGAGGTCTTAATTACAGAAGGTGTTCAAAAGGGAACTGCAGATGCTGGAATATCGAAGGTACACAAAATTGCTGGGGAAACTCAGCGGGTGCAGCAGCATCTATGGAGCGAAGGAAATAGGCGACGTTTCGGGCCGAAACCCTTCTTCAGACTGATGGGGGGTGGGGGGGGGAAAGAAAGAAGGAAAAGGGGAGGAGGAGGAGGAGCCCGAGGGCGGGCAGGATGGGAGGGTGGGAGGAGACAGCTAGAGGGTTAAGGAAGGGGAGGAGACAGCAAGGGCTAGCCAAATTGGGAGAATTCAATGTTAATGCCATAAGGACGCAAGGTCCCCAGACGGAATATGAGGTGCTGTTCCTCCAATTTCCGCTGTTGCTCACTCTGGCAATGGAGGAGACCCAGGACAGAGAGGTCGGATTGGGAATGGGAGGGGGAGTTGAAGCATCTGTTCCCAGGATGAGACATTTCATACCAGGGCATCGGAAATGTCCTCGTTCTTCAGGGAACGGGGATTCCCCTCCGCCACCATAGATGAGGCTCACACCAGGGTCTCATCCATACCCCGTAACACTGCTCTCTCTCCCCATCCCCGCACACGCAACAAGGGCAGAGTCCCTCTGGTGCCTCACCTTTCACCCCACCAGCCGGCAAATACAACACATAATCCTCCGCCATTTCCGCCACCTCCAACGTGACCCCACCACTCGCCACATCTTCCCATCTCCCCCATGTCTGCCTTCCGCAAAGACCGCTCCCTCCACAACTCCCTCGTCAATTCTTCCCTTCCCTCCCGCACCACCCCCTCCCCGGGCACTTTCCGTTGCAACCGCAAGAAATGCACCACCTGTCCCTTCACCTCCCCCCTCGACTCCATTCAAGGTCCCAAGCAGTCGTTCCAGGTGCGACAAAGGTTCACCTGTATCTCCTCCAACCTCATCTACTGCATCCGCTGCTCTAGATGTCAGCTGATTTACATCGGTGAGACCAAGCGTAGGTTGGGCGATCGTTTCGCCGAACACCTCCGCTCAGTCCGCAATAACCTACCTGACCTCCCGGTGGCTCAGCACTTCAACTCCCCCTCCCATTCCCAATCCGACCTCTCTGTCCTGGGTCTCCTCCATTGCCAGAGTGAGCAACAGCGGAAATTGGAGGAACAGCACCTCATATTCCGTCTGGGGACCTTGCGTCCGTATGACATTAACATTGAATTCTCCCAATTTGGCTAGCCCTTGCTGTCTCCTCCCCTTGCTTAACCCTCTAGCTGTCTCCTCCCACCCTCCCATCCGCCCGCCCTCGGGATCCTCCTCCTCCTCCCCTTTTCTTTCTTTCTTTCCCCCCCCCCCACCCCCCATCAGTCTGAAGAAGGTTTCGGCCCGAAACGTCGCCTATTTCCTTCGCTCCATAGATGCTGCTGCACCCGCTGAGTTTCCCCAGCAATTTTGTGTACCTTCTTAATTACAGAAACCTGACTAAGAATAAAATGAGGTGTGTAGGAAGGAATTCATCTTTCTGTCTAACGTCTAAAAGGCGTCAACATTCATGAACGTACAAAACTGCAATATACTCTGAACCCGAACATACCTGATCTCCCAGTTTATTAACACTTTAATTCTCCTTCCAATTCCCACACTGACTTTTCTGTCCTGGGCCTCCTACGTTGTCAGAGTGAGGCCCAGCACAAATTGGAGGAACAAATTACCTCATATTTCGCTTGGGTAGTTCACACCCCAGTGGTATGAACATTGACTTCTCTAACTTCAAGTAACCCTTACTCCTTATTCTTAAACTGTGGCCCCTGGTTCTGGATTCCCCCAACATCGGGAACATGTTTCCTGCCTCTAGCGTGTCCAATCCCTTAACAACTGGTAGAGCTTACTGCACCGGTGACAAGGGTTCAATCCTGACCAGGGGTTTTCTCTGAGTGAAGTGGGTACATTCTCCCTGACAAAACATGAGTTTCCTCTAGGTGTGAATACGATACGACATGATTGAACTTTAATTATCCCAGGTGGGAAAGTGATCAGCCAACAGTCATAGAAACACAACAAGATACCTGAAACATGAATGCAAAGATTGGGGAGGTGGGGGGGTTGGGGGAGGGGAGTCGGTCTACCCCACGACAGAAGGGGGAGGAGTTGTCCAGTTTGATAGCCACAGGGAGGAAGGATCTCCTGTGGCGTTCCGTGCTGCATCTTGGTGGAACCAGTCTGTTGCTGAAGGTGCTCCTCAGGTTGACCAGTGTGTCACGGAGGGGGTGAGCTGTATTGTCCAGGATGCTCCACAGTTTGAGGAGCATCCTCCCCTCCAAGACCACCCTCCCGTGAATCCAACTCCAGCCCCCAGGGCGGAGCCGGCCTTCCTGATGAGCTTGTTTCCTCCCACATCCCAAAGGAGTGCAAGTTTGCAGGTTGAGTGTAATCTTGCCCCAATGTGTGGAAAATGGATGTAAAAGTGGGATAGCACGTAACTAGTGTGAGCGAGGGTTGAATGGTCGGTGTGGACTGGGCGGGCCGAAGAACCTGTTTCAATGCTGTATCTCGAAACCAAACCAAACTAAACTAAAAGCAGAACTGTTTCCTTGTCCAAGACCATGGTGAGCGGCACGGTGGCGCAGCGGTAGAGTTGCTGCCTTATGCCCCTGTCCCAGTTAAGAAACCTGAACGGAAACCTCTGGAGACTTTGCGCCCCACCCAAGGTTTCCGTGCGGTTCCCGGAGGTTGCAGGTGGTTGCCGGTGGTTGCAGGTAGTGGAAGCAGGTGGGGAGACTGACAAAAACCTCCGGGAACCGCACCGAAACATTGGGTGGGGCGCAAAGTCTCCAGAGGTTTCCGTTCAGGTTTCCTAAGTGGGACAGGGGAATTACAGCGCTTGCAGCACCAGAGATCCGGGTTCGATCCCGACTACAGGTTCTGCATGTACAGGAGTTTGCACGTTCTCCCCGTGACCTGCGTGGGTTTTCTCCGAGATCTTCGATTTCCTCCCACACCCCAAAGACATGCAGGTTTGTAGGTTCATTGGCTTCAGTTTGTACACTTGGTGTAAGTGTAAATTGTCCCCAAGTGTGTGTAGGATGGTGTTAGTGTGCAGGGATCCGCTGGTCAGCGTGGACTTGGTGGGCCGAAGGGCCTGTTTCCATGCTGTATCTCTAAACTAAACTAATGTAAAATCAGTGGTACACAAAATTGCTGGAGGAACTCAGCGGGTGCAGCAGCATCTATGGAGCGAAGGAAATAGGCGACGTTTCGGGCCGAAACCCTTCTTCAGCTAATGTAAAATCAGTTATTGACTCAGTAATCCATATGACTGTGACTTTACTAAATGGAAATTGGCAGCTGTGGTTTCCTTCATAACATTACTGAATTCATTTCTAATGCATTTCACTGCTTCTAAGTGTGTTGGGGGCATCCTGTGAATATGAAAGAGTTTCAAGAAATGCCTGCTTCTTTACTCTACAATGGAAATAAATGTAAACGTAGCTCTGTTATTCCCCACCTCTGCGCTTTAAACAGCATTTCATGGCCGTCAAGGATGTGTGAACAGGTGCTGGGGTTTTGAACAAAGTTTAGAAGTTTATTTAAAGTTCCTAACTTCATAAGTCATAGGAGCAGAATTTGGCCATTTCATGGAAACAAGTTCAAGTTCAAGTGAGTTTATTGTCATGTGTCCCTGATAGGACAATGAAATTTTTGCTTTGCTTCAGCACACAGAACATAGTAGGCATTTACTACAAAACAGATCAGTGTGTCCATATACCATAATATAAATATATACACACACATGAATAAATAAACTGATGAAGTGCAAATAACAGATAATGGGTTATTAATGATCAGAGTTTTGTCCGAGCCAGGTTTAATAGCCTGATGGCTGTGGGGAAGTAGCTATTCCTGAACCTGGTCGTTGCAGTCTTCAGGCTCCTGTACCTTCTACCTGAAGGTAGCAGGGAGATGAGTGTGTGGCCAGGATGTTGTGGGTCTTTGACGATACTGCCAGCCTTTTTGAGGCAGCGACTGCGATAAATCCCCTCGATGGAAGGAAGGTCAGAGCCGATGATGGACTGGGCAGTGTTTACTACTTTTTGTAGTCTTTTCCTCTCCAGGGCACTGTGAAAATAGGTGCAGGAGTAGGCCATTTGGCCCTTCGAACCAGCACTGCCATTCAATATGATTGTGGCTGATCATCCAGAATCAGTACCAGTTCATGCTTTCTCCCCATATCCCTTGATTCCAATAGCTCTAAGAGCTATATCTCTTGAAAATATCCAGTGAATTGGCCTCCACTGCCTTCTGTGGCTGAGAATTCCACAGATTCACAACTCTCTGGGTGAAAAAGGTTTTCCTCATCTCAGTCCTAAATGGCCTACCCCTTATTCTTCAACTGTGTGACCCCTAGTTCTGGACCCCCAACATGGGGAACATTTTTCCTGCATGTAGCCTGTCCAATCCCTTAAGAATTTTATATGTTTCTATAAGATTTACCTCTCATCCTTCTAAACTCCAGAGACAAATTCTTTATGGTCCAATTTCAATGCCCATTCGACAAATTCTTAATGGTCCTATTTGAGTCCCACTTGCCTGCGTTTGGCCTATATCCCTCCTAAATTAACCGATCCATGTAACTATCTCATGTTCATGCAGTATAGCAGTGATTCCCAACCTGGGGCCATGGCAAATTTCAGGGGGGCTACAGAAGAAAATTGGGATTTAGGGGGCCACAGGTTCAATGGAGGGGGCCACAGAGCTACCACCCTGTTGCCTCCTAAATTTCAGTTCTAATAAATTTAAATCTATGTAGTTGAAATATTTTTGATGTTTGTGGAATAGAATAAAAGAGAATATGTGTGCAATTAATAGACACTGATATTTTTATGGAAGGTATTATAATATTTAAGTACTTTTTTCCCGCTAATAATGTCAGGGGGGGGGGGGGGGCACAGAAAAATTAAAAGATTTAAAAAAGGTTGGGAACCACTTGAGTATAGGAGCAAAATTAGACCATTCAGCCCATCAAGTTTACACTGTTCAATTATGGCTGATCTATCTTTCACTCTCAACCCCATTCTCCTGCCTTCTCCCCATTAACCCCTGACACCCGCACTAATCAAGAATCTATCATTCTCCATCTTGAAAATATCCATTGGGAAAAAGGATGGGTGAAGTTTCGGGTTGAGACCCTTCTTCAGATCGAAAGACTCTTCAAAGTGTCCACATCCTTTCTGTAATGAGGCAATAGACAATAGACAATAGAGTCTATTGGTGCAGGAGTAGGCCATTCGGCCCTTCGAGTCAGCACCGCCATTCAATGTGATCATGGCTGATCATCCACAATCGGTACCCCGTTCCTGCCTTCTCCCCATATCCCCTGACTCCGCTATCTTTAAGAGCCCTATCTAGCTCTCTCTTGAAAGCATCCAGAGAACCCGCCTCAACCGCCCTCTGAGGCAGAGAATTCCACAGACTTGTGGGGCGACTTGAACTGCACACAATACTGCAAAATACTGCCTAACCAAAGTGATATAAAACTGCAATGAAGAACCAAAGAACTGCAGATGCTGGTTTATACCAAAGATAGACACAAAGTGCTGGAGGAACTCAATGGGTCAAGCAGCATCTCTAGAGAAAAAGGGACCCTTCTTCAGATTTTTGACACAAAGTGCTGGAGCAACCCAGGTATTGCCGAACATCTCTGTAGAAAAAGGACGCGTGACATCTGAAGAAGGGCCCCGACCCAAAACATTACCTATCCTTTGTGTCCAGAGATGCTGCCTGACCCGCTGAATTACTCCAGCATTTTGTGTCTCTCTTGTGTCTGATGTAAATCAGCATCTGCAGTTCCTTTTTCCACCGTGATCCTACTGTAATTGATTGGGAAAACTTTGCACTGCTCCTCCGCACGGTGGCGCAGCGGTAGAGTTGCTGCCTCACAGCGCCAAAGACCCGGGTTCGATCCTGACTACGGGTGCTGTCTGTACGGAGTTTGCACGTTCTCCCCGTCACCTGCGTGGGTTTTCTCTGGGAGCTTTGGTTTTCCCCCCACACTCCAAAGACCTACAGGTTTGTAGGTTAATGGGCTTCGGTAAAATTGCAAATTGTCCCCGGTGTGTGTAGGGCAGTGCTTGTGTTCGGGGTTCGCTGATCAGCGTGGCCTGAATGGTGGCCGATTAGGAGAAGGGGAGATGCAACGAGACCTGGGTGTCATGGTACACCAGTCATTGAAAGTAGGCATGCAGGTGCAGCAGGCAGTGAAGAAGGCGAATGGTATGTTAGCTTTCATAGCAAAAGGATTTGAGTATAGGAGCAGGGAGGTTCTACTGCAGTTGTACAGGGTCTTGGTGAGACCACACCTGGAGTATTGCGTACAGTTTTGGTCTCCTAATCTGAGGAAGGACATTCTTGCCATAGAGGGAGTACAGAGAAGGTTCACCAGACTGATTCCTGGGATGTCAGGACTTTCATATGAAGAAAGACTGGATAGACTCGGCTTGTACTCGCTAGAATTTAGAAGATTGAGGGGGGATCTTATAGAAACTTACAAAATTCTTAAGGGGTTGGACAGGCTAGATGCAGGAAGATTGTTCCCGATGTTGGGGAAGTCCAGAACAAGGGGTCACAGTTTAAGGATAAAGGGGAAATCTTTTAGGACTGAGATGAGAAAAACATTTTTTACACAGAGAGTGGTGAATCTCTGGAACTCTCTGCCACAGAAGTTAGTTGAGGCCAGTTCATTGGCTATATTTAAGAGGGAGTTAGATGTGGCCTTTGTGGCTAAAGGGATCAGGGGGTATGGAGAGAAGGCAGGTACAGGATACTGAGTTGGATGATCAGCCATGATCATATTGAATGGCGGTGCAGGCTCGAAGGGCCGAATGGCCTACTCCTGCACCTATTTTCTATGTTTCTATGCCTCGGTGGGCTGAATGGCCTGTTTCCGCGCTGTATCTCTGAACTAAGCAGCCTTCCCGTGAGGTGGCCAATTGATTAGTCTGTCCCAACAATCCTGTCCTGTGGCCCTGACGCTCAATGCCCAAACATAAACCTAACCTCCACTCTTCCAGCTTACTTGACTTTGATAAAGCATTTGGATTTCATGTTCGAGCAATCAGTGAGGTCTGGGCCACACAAATCATGATGGAAAGGCAGGATTTGGGCTCATGGGAACATAAAATGCCCATTTTATGCCAAAAACGGCATTTTGTGTTCAAAAGCATCTGCACATGCACCTTGCAGCCAATTGGATAGGAACGTTGATCGTATCAGGGTGTGAGCGTTTTTCTCAGCCCACTGCTCCCTGTAATGTTGCAACGTCGTGGCACCTTTTAAATCTTTTCTATTGCTCCGAGAAAAGGCAATTGTTAAAGTAGAGGCTCGAGATGCCAACCTGGAGTGGTCGATGTGCCAAGGGGCAAAGCCAAAAGATTAAGAGGACAAAAAACATTTTTTATTAATTGCAGCTGCCCCCAAGGTTGAAGAGTGCAGATTCAGCGATTAGCTCAGTAAAGGTAGGTACGGCAGCAGTGGGCTATTTCCCAGTCGAAGCACAAAGCCATGGAAGAACCCAACAGGCCAACCAGCCTCTGTGGAGGGAAAATGGACGGGCGACGTTTCAGCTTGGGGCCCTTCCAGTCCTCGGTCTGCCTCATAGTTTAGTTTAGAGATACAGCATGGAGATACGGGCTTGGATAGAGTGGACGTGGAGAGGATGTTTCCACTAGTGGGAGAATCTAAGACCCGAGGTCATAGAATTAAAGGATGTTCCTTCAGGAAGGAGACGAGGAGGAATTTCTATAGTCAAAGGGTGGTGAATCTGTTGAATTCATTGCCACAGAAAGCTGTGGAGGCCAAGTCAGTGGATATTTTGAAGGCAGAGATAGATAGGTTCTTGATTAGTATGGGTGTCGGGGGTTATGAGGAGAAGGCAGGAAAATTGGGTTAGTTCGGGAAAGATAGATTGAATGACGGAATAGACTTGATGGGCCGAGTGGCCTAATTCTGATCCTATCACTTATGAGCTGATGGAACGAGCCCTAGTTTGGAACCAGTGTGAATGGATGATCGCTAGTCCACCTCCAGTTTAAATTCCATTTGGAATATTTTGGAGGACCAAGAAACCAAGAAGTCCATGTGACCTCCCATGCTGTGTCTCAAAAGTGTCTCAAAAGTGGTACTGCTGTATCTCAGTACCAAACTTAACTAAAGATCCTTGGCCATTTAATGATCTCAAGATGAGAAAGTCCAGCCAGGTGTTGCCATCTGAACCGCACCCACATGAAGAGTCGCCATTGTTTTGGAGGAGGTGAGGACAACAATTGTTAAGAGAATTGTTTCACCCGAAAAGGAAACCTGCAACAACTAGCTTCCTTATGAAACAGGTCAAGTCGAATGCGATGCTTTTAAAAAATAATCAAGGCAGCTTAAATCTCTCAACATTTTATTGACTCTGATTAAAAAAACACAATTCTAAAAGTTCAGCATATTCAATACAAACATTGAAAGATATAAGAGTTGGTCTTGCTCTGATTTATACAATTGTCAGACGCTCGCACAGTTGTAATATTTCAGCCTGGTCTTTAATGTTCCATCTCTGTTCCATTGAAGCACACGTTGAGATATAAGGGTTGTAAATTTTGAATGTAGAAAAACAGAACTGCAGGAAATGAGTGGGGTTTTTTATTTCTGTTGAATTGAACGCCGTATCAAAGGCCTCATCAACCTACCACGTCCAATTAAAACATGTTTTAACGGCTTTGCAAAAATGGACAAACATGTATTAGTTATAGTATTGTTTTTATTACTTGTAAAGGCTCGATGATGACTGAGAACCTCGGGTTCAACTTGACTCAACACACGGATAAGACACAAAATGCTGGAGTAACTCAGCAGGACAGGCAGCACCTCTGGAGAGAAGGGGTAGCTTTTTTACTCAACACACGGCACTCTTGAGTCTTGGTCAGGAGATTTTTTTGGTTTGAAGTTTGTGGTTTGTGTATAAAATCATGCGAGGAATAGATCGGGTAGATGCACAGAGCCTCTTGCCCAGAGTTGGTGAACCGAGGACCAGAGGACATACGTTTAAGGTGAAGGGGAAATGATTTAATCGGAATTAGACAGGTACATGGAGAGGACATGTTTGGAGGGATATGGACCAAATGCGGGCAAGTGGAGACTAATGTAGATGGGACACGTTGGCCGGTGTGGGCAAGTTGGGCTGAAGGGCCTGTTTCCACGCTGTATCACTCTTCTAGACTCTATGACTCTAATGATCCTGTCCCATTTAGGCGACTTTTTAGGCGACTGCAGGAGACGATGCAGTCGTCAGATGTTCGCGGGTGGTTGCCGGGGGAATCGCCTCCATGGTCGCGAGGAGTTCCCACGTTTCGGGAACTAGTCGCGGCATCATTATGTCTGCCGAGAATTTTTCAACGTGTTAAAAAATTAGCGCCGACTAGAGAAGCCGCCGTGGAGAGTGGCGAGAATTCTCGTACCGTAGGTGCAGTGGTAGCGGGTTGGCAGGGGGTCGAAGGTTGTCGTAGGTCCTCGTAGGTTGTAGCCGGTGCTGACCGGTGAATTTAATTGGCTCATTGGGAAAAAATAACGTAAGCAGTAGTTTTCAGAACCAAGGATAACCGACCGGTTGTGGCGGGGACACAAAGCGGTCCAGCCAAAAACTAATCGGATACGAGTTGCGTGCACTGGACGTGCTTATTCTCTCCATTATAGCTCCCTACTCCTCAAAGGTCTTAAAAGTTGTCTCCACTCCTTCTCCCCCCTCTCTTCCCCCCCTCTCTTCCCCCTCTGTGATTGTGCACCCTAAGTTGATTGCATTCGTCGAAACAGGGCGGACCACGTGAAGGTTGCAATCTTCCACCCCAACTTGACATAGTGACACATAAGGTCATAAGGGAGGAGTAGAATTAGGCCATTCAAGTCTTCTCCGCCATTCAATCATGGCTGATCTATCTCTCCCTCCTAACGCCATTCTCCTGCCTTCTCCCCATAACCTCTGACACCTCTATCTATCCCTGCCTTAAAATTATCCATTGACTTGACCTCTACAGCCTTCTGTGGCAAAGAATTCCACAGATTCACCACCCCCTGACTAAAGACATTTCTCCTCATCTCCTTCCTAAAAAAACATCCTTCAATTCTGAGGCTGTGACCTCTAGTCCTAGACTCTCCTACTAGTGGAAACATCCTCTCCACATCCACTCTATCCAAGCCTTTCACTATTCTGTATGTTTCAATGAGGTCCCTCCTCATTCTTCTAAACACAGGCATGGTGGCGCAGCGGGTAGAGCTGCTGCCCCACAGGAGATCGCTGGGGCTATCTGTGTGGAGTTTGCACGTTCTCCCCGTATCCTCTGGGTGCTCCCGTTTCCTCCCACAGACCAAAGGCGTGCAGGTTTGTTAGTCTCTGTCACAAAAAAGTCTCTAATGTGTCGTGAGTGTATGAGAAATGTGGGAGAACAGGTGTGACAGGTTATGGGGAGAAGGTAGGAAAATGGAATTAGGGAGCAGAGATCAGCCATGATCGAATGGCAGAATTGGCTCGATGGGTTATATGGCCTAATTTTACTCCTATAATAGACAATAGGTGCAGGAGTGGGCCATTTGGTCATTCAATGTGACCATGGCTGATCATCCACAATCAGTACCCCGTTCCTGCCTTTCTCCCCATATCCCCTGACTCCGCTATCTTTGATATTCTAATTTGCAGCATTAGAGCATTGGGTGGAGCCACCTCTGTGGCCGCCTCGCCAACAGTCTGTTCGTCTAGTTCTCCATTTTTATTATTTTAAGTATGTTTTGAATGTTGGTTTTAATGTTTCTTGGTATGTCTTATGTGGGGGGGTGGGGAGTGGATCGGGGGAACTTTTTCCAGACACTTACCTCGACGGAGATGCGATTTTTCTCCATGTCGCATCTCCGTCCCCACCCCCTCCCCCCTCCAGCGGCCTAACAACGTGGAGTGGTGCGGCCTTTCCTGGAGATTGCCCTGGAGCTTCAATCCGTGGGCGCGGCGCGGACTTACCATCGCGGGGCTTGGGATCGCCAGTGAAGGAACTCCGACCGCGGGGCCTGTGGACTTAAACACCGTGAAGCCCGCGGTCTCCGGTAAGAAGAGGCCGACTCGGGAGCTCCATGCCGCGGAGTGTTCCGATCCGCCCTGACGCCGGAGTTTCCATCATCCCGAAGCGAGGGCTTGAACAGCGGACCGTCGGCAGCGGCAAGTGCGGAGGGTTCAAGTCCCCGACCACGGGTGAACAAAGGAGGAAGATGACTGAACGTTATTGCCTTCCATCACAGTGAGGAATGTGGATTCCACTGTGGTGGATGTTTATGTTGAACCTTATTTTACGCGCTGTGTGTATTTTTGTTTTTCACTTAGTATGCTGTATGGTAACTCAAATATCAACTTGAACTTGATATGTAAACCTACTGTAGTACTCTGTAAACAGCATAATAAACAGCTAAACAAAAAGCTCAGTGTATAAAAAAATACCAAACAACCAATAGTAGTGTAAAGAGAAAAATGATACCTCCCAAGTCTATGTAGATCGGAACTTACTTGGAGGTTGTAGTGTTCAATAGCCTGATGTTTGTTGGAATGGCCTTACGGCTACTAACAACATCATAGAGTGAAGGGGCCTGTCCCACTGTACCAGCTAATTCAAGAGCTATCCCGATTTAAAAAAAATCAAACTCGTGCTAAGCATCTAGAATATACGTAGCAGGTAATTCGGAGCTCTGGACGTCTCTGAACGGCTCGTAACGCTAACGACAGGTACTCGGGAAACGCGGTAAGCTCGTGAAGACTCGTGAAGATTTTTCAACATGTTGAAAAATGTCCACGAGAGCGCCTGAGTACCTACGAGCGGCCATTACCGTAATTCTCCGAGTTCGAATCAGGGGAAACTTGGGAGAACTCTTGAATTAGCTCGTACAGTGGGACAGCCCCATGATGCAGCGTGGAAACAGTCCCTTCGGTCCAACTTGCTCACACTGGCTAACATATCCTAGCGACACCAGTCCCACTTGCCCGCGTTTGGCCCATTTCCCTCCACACCTCATCCTTGTGTATAGTTCCTACACCAGTGCTGAGGCAGTAAACTGAAGAGAGGAACTCCCCATTCCAGCCCTCGCATTGTTCAGAAGATTATTTTATTGCTGGCAGCACAAACACTGCAGTAAAACAAATTTAGCAAATTTGAAGATGACACGAAGCTGGGTGGCAGTGTGAACTGTGAGGAGGATGCTATGAGAATGCAGGGTGACTTGGACAGGTTGGGGGAGTGGGCAGATGCATGGCAGATGAAGTTTAATGTGGATAAATGTGAGGTTATCCACTTTGGTAGCAAAAACAGGAAGGCAGATTACTATCTAAATGGCGTCAAGTTGGGAAAAGGGGAAGTACAACGGGATCTGTGGGTCCTTGTTCATCAGTCTATGAAAGTAAGCATGCAGGTACAGCAGGCAGTGAAGAAAGCGAATGGCATGTTGGCCTTTATAACAAGAGGAATTGAATTATTGGCCTTTATAACAAGAGGAATCGCAAAGAGGTCCTTCTGTAGTTGTACAGAGCCCTAGTGAGACCACAGCTGGAGTATTGTGTGCAGATTTGGTCCCCTAATTTGAGGAAGGACATTCTTGCTATTGAGGGAGTGCAGCGTAGGTTTACAAGGTTAATTCCCTGGATGGCGGGACTGTCATATGCTGAGAGAATGGAGCAGCTGGGCTTGTATACTCTGGAGTTTAGAAGGATGAGAGGATATCTCATTGAAACATATAAGATTGTTTAGGGTTTGGACACGCTAGAGGCAGGAAACATGTTCCCGATGTTGGGGGAGTCCAGAACCAGGGGCCACAGTTTAAGAATAAGGAGTAAGCCATTTAGAACGGAGACGAGGAAACACTTTTTCTCACAGAGAGTTGTGAATCTGTGGAATTCTCTGCCTCAGAGGGAGGTGGAGGCAGGTTCTCTGGATACTTTCAGGGGTGAGTTAGATAGGGCTCTTAAAAATAGCAGTCAGGGGATATGGGGAGAAGGCAGGAACGGGGTACTGATTGGGGATGATCAGCCATGATCACATTGAATGACGGTGCTGGCTCGAAGGGCCGAATGGCCTATTCCTGCACCTATTGTCTATTGTCTATTGTCTATTGGAGCGTGGGAGGAAACCGGTGCACCCGGAGAAAAACCCACGCAGGTCACGGGGAGAACATGCAAACTCCGTACAGACAGCACCTGTAGTCGGGATGGAACCCGGGTCTCTGGCGCTGATCAGCCATGATCTTATTGAATGGCGGTGCAGGCTTGAAGGGCCGAATGGCCTACCCCTGCGCCTATTTTCTATGTTTCTATGTTTCTATCAACTCTACCGCTGCGCCACCGTGCCACCGCTAAAACATGACGCCCAAAATAACGCTGCAAAAACATGAAATGGAGCAAGAGTTACCTATGAAACTACAATGTGAGGCACACAGCTGTTCCATTTCATGGTTCTCACATCCAAATCCAACTCCAAACGTGAAGGGGAATTGAACCAGCAACAAAAATCGGACAGAAAAATAAAAATGTCTCCTGCACATAAATCCTCGAAGTTCGCATGCAGAGCTTCAGTTCAGCAGCAACTTTTGTGTGACCAGAGGATAGATGCATGAGTTCCAGGACACAAGCATAACGGTGATAGAAGCCACAGATCTTGGCAACTGATCAGTCTGGAGACTCGGTATCACTGCTGAGTGTTCTTGCATCCAGAATAGTCCAGGATTTATTCAAATTCCTTCTTGGAGATTATGCAAGTTCAGATCAACAGTTGGATAGATTTACACCATTCCCACAAAGATAAAAAGCCAAAACACAAAGTGCTGGAGTAACTCAGTGCTGGAGTAACTCAGTGCTGGAGTAACTCAGTGCTGGAGTAACTCAGTGCTGGAGTAACAAAGTGCTGGAGTGACAAAGTGCTGGAGTAACAAAGTGCTGGAGTAACAAAGTGCTGGAGTAACAAAGTGCTGGAGTAACAAAGTGCTGGAGTAACAAAGTGCTGGAGTAACTCAGTGCTGGAGTAACAAAGTGCTGGAGTAACAAAGTGCTGGAGTAACAAAGTGCTGGAGTAACAAAGTGCTGGAGTAACAAAGTGCTGGAGTAACAAAGTGCTGGAGTAACTCAGTGCTGGAGTAACAAAGTGCTGGAGTAACAATTGGTGCTGGAGTAACAAAGTGCTGGAGTAACAAAGTGCTGGAGTAACAAAGTGCGGGAGTAACTCAGTGCTGGAGTAACAAAGTGCTGGAGTAACAAAGTGCTGGAGTAACAAAGTGCTGGAGTAACTCAGTGCTGGAGTAACAAAGTGCTGGAGTAACAAAGTGCTGGGGTAACAAAGTGCTGGAGTAACAAAGTGCTGGAGTAACAAGTGTTGGAGTAACAAAGTGCTGGAGTAACAAAGTGCTGGAGTAACAAAGTGCTGGAGTAACAAAGTGCTGGAGTAACAAAGTGCTGGAGTAACAAAGTGCTGGAGTAACAAAGTGCTGGAGTAACTCAGTGCTGGAGTAACAAAGTGCTGGAGTAACAAAGTGCTGGAGTAACTCAGTGCTGGAGTAACAAAGTGCTGGAGTAACAAAGTGCTGGAGTAACAAAGTGCTGGAGTAACAAAGTGCTGGAGTAACTCAGTGCTGGAGTAACAAAGTGCTGGAGTAACAAAGTGCTGGAGTAACTCAGTGCTGGAGTAACAAAGTGCTGGAGTAACAAAGTGCTGGAGTAACTCAGTGCTGGAGTAACAAAGTGCTGGAGTAACAAAGTGCTGGAGTAACTCAGTGCTGGAGTAACTCAGTGCTGGAGTAACAAAGTGCTGGAGTAACAAAGTGCTGGAGTAACTCAGTGCTGGAGTAACTCAGTGCTGGAGTAACAAAGTGCTGGAGTAACTCAGTGCCAGAGTAACAAAGTGCTGGAGTAACTCAGTGCTGGAGTAACAAAGTGCTGGAGTAACAAAGTGCTGGAGTAACTCAGTGCTGGAGTAACAAAGTGCTGGAGTAACAAAGTGCTGGAGTAACAAAGTGCTGGAGTATAAAGTGCTGGAGTAACAAAGTGCTGGAGTAACTCAGTGCCAGAGTAACAAAGTGCTGGAGTAACTCAGTGCCAGAGTAACAAAGTGCTGGAGTAACAAAGTGCTGGAGTAACTGAACCATCACCTGGCCAGGCAGCATCTCTGGAGTAAATAGAAAGGTGATGTTTCAGTTTCGACCCGAAACGTCACCTATTCCTTTTCTCCAGAGGTGCTGCCTGACCCGCTGAGTTACTCCAGCTCTTTGTGTCCATCTTCAGTGTAAACCAGCATCTGCAGTTCCTTCCTACAAAGAGAGGACTAAAGTGTATTAGTTCTAAAAGTGTCTGAATGGTTGAACAGGTTTGCCCAGCCATTCAATTCAATAGTTGCCACTAGTCATAGTCATAGAGTCATAGAGTGATACAGTGTGGAAACATGCCCTTTGGCCCAACTCGCCTACACTGGCCAACAATGTCCCATCTACCCTAGTCCCACTTACCTGCGCTTGGTCCATAACCCTCCAAACCCTGTCCTATCCATGTACCTGTCCATGTATCTGTGTATGTGGAACGAGCGCCAGGGATCTGGGTCGATCCTGACTACGGGTGCTGTCTGTATGGAGTTTGCACGTTCTCGTCGTGACCTGCGTGGGTTTTAGAGTCATAGACTCATACAGCGTGGGAACAGGCCCTTCGGCCCTATGTCAGCCCAAGGGGTGTTAAGCCGAAGCTCTATAAGGTGCTGGTCAGACCACATTTGGAATATGGTGAGCAATTTTGGGCCCCATATCTGAGGAAGGATGTGCTGGCTCCAGAGGAGGTTTTACAAGAATGATCCCAGGAATGAGTTGGTTAACATATGATGAGTGTTTGACGGCACTGGGCCTGTACTCGCTGGAGTTTACCTTAAATCTCCTAAATTTGCCTTACCCGTCATCTTAAACCTATGCTCCTTGCTTTCCCTACTCTGGGTAAAAGACTCTGTGCATTCACCCTGTCTCTCCCTCTCGTGATCATATACACCTCTATAAGATCACCGCTTCTCCCACTGTGCTCCTAGCCTCAACGTCTCCCTATAGCTCAGGTCCACGTGTCCTGGCTACATCCTCGTAAATCGTCTCTGCTCCCTTTCCTACTTTAATGGCACCCTTCCAATTGGTAATAGTGGAAGCGGGGAATGAAGTCCCCTTTTCCATCAGTACTGAGAGATGTCCGGGTTTTGGACAACGGTAAATGGTGAAAACTTGCATCCATTCAAGCAGAAATTTGCTTAGAGTTTCAGCAAAAGTTTAAAAATGAAGTACGTTTCTGGCCCAGGAAATGTTGAAGAATGTGGGCGTCACGGTGGCGCAGCGGTAGAGTTGCCGCCTCACAGCGCCAGAGACCCGGGTTCGATCCTGACCACGGGCGCTGTCCGTACGGAGTTTGCACCTTCTCCCCGTGACCCGCGTGGATCTTCGCCGTGATCTCCAGTTTCCTCCCACGCTCCAAAGACGTACAGTTTTGTCCGTTAATTGGCTTTTAAGGGCATGTCCCACTTTCACGAGGTAATTCACGAATCCTCCCGAGTTTTCCCCTCGATTCAAACTCGCAGAATATTCGTAACGGGTCCGTAGGAGTTCGTAGATATATCGTAGCGGCCAGCCGTAGGTACTCGTGGCATCAGGTAAGTCGGGACGTTTTTTTCCAGCCCGATAAAAAATGGTGGGGATGAAAGAATTAAGTCGTGAAAGTGGGACAGGCCCTTTAACGTGCGGGGATCGCTGGTCGGCACGGGCTCGCTGGGCCGAAGGGCCCGTTTCCGCGCTGTATCTCTACACTAAACCAAACTAAAAATACATCCTTTGGTTGGGGAATCAATGGCAACGTGTAATTGGCTTCAATTTTCACCACATCCAACATCGATGCTAAACCCAGATTTATTTAATTACTTGAATTTAAGTTCCCCAGCTGTTGTAACAGATTTGAATTCATAAATCTTGGTCTAAGGTTCATGGGTTATTAACAACTTGCATCATGTTATTCCCCACAACATAGCAAGGGGACATTCCGTCCTTCCATCTTTCCTGGCTCAGCCTCATTCTCCCATATATATCCCGGTAACACTATTTTTTTTCTCTCATGTCCATAAGATATCCCCATTGATTCTCCAAGTGCCAAGCTACACGTGCCCCGTAGCTAATTAACCTAGCCACTTGCGCATTGCAGAGAATTGTGGACACAGCCCAGACAATCACACAAACCATCCTCCCATCCATTAATGCGTGGGAAGGAACAGCGGATGCTGGTTTACACCGAAGATAGACACACACAAATAGGTGGAGTGACTCGTCGGGACAGGCAGCATCTCTGGACAAAAGGGTCTAAAGAAGGGTCTCGACCCGAAACGTCACCTATTCCTTTGCTCCAGAGATGCTGGCTGACCTGCTGGGATACTCCAGCTTTTTGTGTCTTTCTCCTCACCATTGGCTCCATCTACACTTCTCGCTGCCTCGGCAATGCCACCAGCCCTAATCAAGGACCAGTCTTGTTCCAGTCACTCCCCCCCCCCCCCCCCTCTCCCAACAGGCAAGAGGTACAGAAGTGTGAATTACATAGAAACATAGAAACATAGAAAATAGGTGCAGGAGTAGGCCATTCGGCCCTTCGAGCCTGCACCGCCATTCAATATGATCATGGCTGATCATCCAACTCAGTATCCCATCCCTGCCTTCTCTCCATACCCCCTGATCCCTTTAGCCACAAGGGCCACCTCTAACTCCCTCTTAAATATAGCCAATGAACTGTGGCCTCAACTACCTTCTGTGGCAGAGAATTCCACAGATTCACCACTCTCTGTGTAAAAAATGATTTTCTCATCTCGGTCCTAAAAGACTTCCCCCTTATCCTTAAACTGTGACCCCTAGTTCTGGACTTCCCCAACATCGGGAATAATCTTCCTGCATCTAGCCTGTCCAACCCCTTAAGAATTTTGTGAGTTTCTATACGATCCCCCCTCAATCTTCTAAATTCTAGCGAGTACAAGCCGATTAATTAGGGATGAGGGATAAAATCAGAGCACCGGGGGAAATGCAATGTCACAGGGAGAAAGTTTCATACCCAATCTCTACACTCCAGCAAGAACTGGGCGGCACAGTGGCGCAGCGGTAGAGTTGCTGCCTCACAGCGCCAGAGGCCCCGGTTCGATCCTGGCTACAGGTGCCGTCTGTACAGAGTTTGTACATTCTCCCCGTGACCTGCATGGGTTTTCTCTCCGGTTTCCTCCCACACTCCAAAAAGTCTGAAGAAGGGTCTCGACCCGAATAGTCGCCCATTCCTTCTCCCCAGAGACGCTGCCTCACCCGCTGAGTTACTCCAGCATTTTGTGTGTGCCTCAGGTTTGTAGGTTAATGGCTTGGTATAAATGTAAAAATTGCCCCAAGTGTGGGATAGTGTAATGCCCCTGTCCCACTTAGGAAACTTGAACGGAAACCTCCGGAGACTTTGCGCCCCAGCCAAGGTTTCCGTGCGGTTCCCGGAGGTTTTTGTCCGTCTCCCTACCTGCTTCCACTACCTGCAACCTCCGGCAACCACCTGCAACCTCCGGGAACCGCACGGAAACCTTGGGTGGGGCGCAAAGTCTCCAGAGGTTTCCGTTCAGGTTTCCTAAGTGGGACAGGGGCATTAATGTCCAGGGATCGCTGGTCGGTGCGGACCCAGTAAGCAGAATGGCCTGTTTCCGCGCTGCATCTTTAACCTAAACTAAAGTGAACTCTCCCATCAGGCAAGAGGTCCAGAAATGTGAGAACACATACCTCCAAATTCAGGGATATCTTCCCAGTTGTTATCAGGCAACTGAACCATCTGCTTAGAGTAGACAAAAATGCTGGAGAAACTCAGCGGGTGAGGCAGCATCTATGGAGCGAAGGAATAGGCGAGTCGGGTCGGGTCGGGTCGGGTTACAGAAATGGATGAAAAAAAGGCCCACGTTCTGCTCCATTGCGTACTACACGTCAGCCCATTGCATTTAGCAGGAGTGGTCTATCTTGCTCCGCTACAGGATCTTTGGTTTATACCAGATAGGCACAAAACGCTGGACTAACTCAGCGGTTCTGGCAGCATCTCTTCAGTCTGGGCAAAGGTCCCGATCCAAAACGTTACCCATCCTTTTTCTCCAGAGATGCTCTAGCACTTTGTGTCGATCTACACTTCAATGTCAGGTTGCAGTCATTATCTATCAGTCAAAAATACACAATGTATACAATAGGCTGAAGAAAGATCTCGACCCGAAAACGTCACCCATCCCTTCTCTCCAGAGATGCTGCCTGTCCCGCTGAGTTACTCCAGCATTTTGTGTCTATCTTCTGTATACAATAGACGCCACTCTCCGACTTCTGCTCAACACAGTTTCACAGCTCAAAACAATCTAATTGTCCCGAACTTTGTCAATGTTATCTGGAAGAAAGAGACAAACCGAGAGGGAGCCGGAAAAATAGCCCAACTTGCTCCTTAAACAATTGATTCAGAATCCTAGTTCTTAAGTTCACAAGTGACAGGAGTAGAATTAGGTCATTCGGCCCATCAAGTCTTCTCTGGCATTCAATCATGGCTGATCTATCTTTCCCTTTCAACCCCATTCTCCTGTGGCACACCACTAGCCACAGGCCCTACCCATCCCTTCTCTCCAGCGATGCTGCCTGTCCCGCTGAGTTACTCCAGCATTTTGTGTCTACTGTCAGCTCGCAAGACGCTTCCATTGACTGCTCTAAGTTCCTCTGTCCCCCTATCTTTCTCCTGTGTAAAAACAGAGGAGAAATACTCGTTGAGGACCCTGCCCATCTCCTGTGTCTCCACAGAGTTGACCACTTTGATTCCTGTGGGGTCCCACTCTCTCTCTGGTTACCTGTTTTCCCCCATTCTGTTTTTATTTATAAAATCTCTTGGGGATTATCTTTAAAGGGCCTGTTCCACTTACGCGACAGTCTCCTAGTCACTCAAAGAGTCGTAGCGTCTTTCTGGGCACTGTTGAATTTTCAACATGTTGAACATTTTCAGCGACCTGTGGCAGGTGCTGGAAGTCGCCGAAAAAGTTGTGTAAGTGGGACAGGCCCTTGAAGCTATCTGCCAGATCTATATTTAAGAGGGAGTTAGATGTGGCCCTTGTGGCTAAAGGAATCAGGGGGTATGGAGAGAAGGCAGGTACGGGATACTGAGTTGGATGATGAGCCATGATCATATTGAATGGCGGTGCAGGCTCGAAGGGCTGAATGGCCTACTCCTGCACCTATTATCTATGTTTCTATGTTTCTATCTCCTGGTCCCTTTACTCAATACTGAAGTTCTTCCCGCTTCTGCAAGAACAACAGAAATCTGAAACCAGAAAAGGCAAGTTGGTATTTTTGGTTACAACATATTAAAAATTCTTAATGGATTGGACAGGCTAGATGCAGGAAAAATGTCCCCCACGTTGGGGGAGTCCAGAACCAGGGGTCACAGTTTAAGAATAACAGGTAGGTCATTTAGGACTGAGGTGAGAAAAAACCTTTTTCAGCCGGAGAGTTGTGAATCTGTGGAATTCTCTGCCACAGAAGGCAGCGGAGGCCAATTCACTGGATGTTTTCAAGAGAGAGTTTAACAAATGCCCCTGTCCCACTTAGGAAACCTGAACGGAAACCTCTGGAGAATTTGCGCCCCACCCAAGGTTTCCGTGCGGTTCCCGGAGGTTGCAGGTGGTTGACGGAGGTTGCAGGTGGTGGAAGCAGGTAGGGAGACTGACAAAAACCTCCGGGAACCTCCGGGAACCGCACGGAAACCTTGGGTGGGGCGCAAAGTCTCCAGAGGTTTCCATTCAGGTTTCCTAAGTTGGACAGGGGCATTATATAAATATCGCTCTTGGGGCTAACGGAATCAAAGGATATGAGAAAAAAGCAGGAACGGGTTAATGATATTGGATGATCAGCCATGATCAAAGTGAATGGCGGTGCTGGCTCGAAAGACCTGCACCCAATTTTTGTTTCTAATGCTTCTAAAATAACTCATCGTCGATTATATATCTTTTCGAGGCCAAAGCTTCCAAACGACTTTTCCAAGAACCATTCATTACCCAGGCTTTAGAGTTTTGATGGCTGCAATACAAACATATCCACAACGTTTATTTTTGCCCATGATTTGTTTCGCCCACCCATGCAGTGTTCCAGGTTAGGTTAAAGCTACTTCATCTGAATTAAGATAAAATGAGCAGAAAAATAAATAACTTATTTAGAGGAAATGGGCGGCACAGTGGCCGATGAACAATTTGTGCACCACAAGGTCCCAAAGTCATCAGCGTGATGATAACAAGACAATCTGCTTTACTAATAGAGATGACACGTGGGTGGCACGCTGGCGCAGCGGTAGAGTTGCTGCCTCACAGCGCCGGAGACCCGGGTTCGATCCTGACTAGGGGTGCTGTCTGTACAGAGTTTGCGCATTCTCTCCGTGACCCGCGTGGGTTTTCTCCGGGTGCTCCGGTTTCCTCCCACATTCCAAAGACATGCAGGTTTGTAGGTGAATTGGCTTTGGTAAAATTATAAATTGTCCCTAGTGTGGAGGACAGTGCTCGTGTCCGGGGGTGGTTGCTGGTCGGAGCAGACTCAGTGGGTCGAAGGGCCGGTTTCTGCACTGTGTCTCTAAAAGTCTAAAGTCCGAAGAATAAGGATGGTCCTTATCTCTGGATCAGACTGTCATGGGATCATGATATACAGAATGTCACAGGTTTTACCATGAGCTGGCAATCCATGGCACTATAAAGGAGCTCGGCACAGGATAAGTGGAGTGTACAACTTCGGAGGGGCAACGGGTGTTGGTGCAGGATACCCAAAAGTTTAATGTGCAAGTTGAATCGGTAGCGAGGTTGCCAAATGTAACGTTAGCATTTATTTTGAGAGGCCTAGAATATTTTTTTAAAAGGGATGTAATGCTGATGTCAGACCATGTTTGGGCCATTGTGAGCAGATTTGGGCCCCATGGCTTGGCTCGAGACCCTTCTTCAGACTGAGAGTATAACTCGTTAACACCTACCCCACAGCCAACACTGGACCATTGTGGGCTCCACCTTTCTTTGATCATTGTATATCTTTGATTCATTTGTTCTAGTTGCCTTCTATATCTCTCGTTTCCCTTTCCCCCCGACTCTCAGTCTGAAGTCGTGTCTCGACACGAAACGTCACCCATTCCTTTTCTCCAGAGATGCTGTCTGACCCGGTGAGTTACTGCAGCTTTTTGTGTCTATCGGAGGAGGGGTGTGCTGGCATTGGGGAGGATCCAGGGGAGGTTTACAGGAATTATCCCAGAAATGAGTGGGCTTATGTATGATGAGCGTTTGACGGCACTGGGCCTGTACTTGCTGGAGTTTAGAAGAATGAGGGGGGACCTCATTGAAATGTACAGAATAGTAAAAGGCTTGGATAGAGTGGATGTGGAGGGGGTGTTTACATTAGTGGGAGAGTCTAGGACCAGAGGCCATCGCATCAGATTAAAAGAACGCACAGTACCTTTAGAAAGGAGATGAGGTGACATTTCTTTCATCAGAGGGTGGTGGCTCTGTGGAATTAATTGCTGTGTGGAGGCCATGTGAATTAATATCAATAAGCTCTTGTTTAGTAAGGGTTTATTCTGGGGTTATGGGGAGAAGGCAGGAGAATGGGGTTAGGAGGGAGAGATAGATCAGCCATGATTGAATGGCGAAGCCATCATCCAAAGCATGCTCACTTCATCAATTACAGTCTGGTTCAGCAGTTTAGACACTCACTCCCGTAATAAATTACAACGCATAGTTAACAAAGCATCCAAAATCATCAGCACTCCCCTTCCATCAATAGAATCACTCCATCACAAACGGTCTGTGTCAAGGGTGAAGAAAATCATCTCTGATCCCTCCCACCCAGCTCACCACATCTTCCACCTGCTGCCATCAGGAAGGCGCTACAGCTCACTGTCCGCCAAGACATCTCGATTTAAAAACAGTTTTTACCCACACGCAATCCGAATTCTGAACACACTATGATAACAGCACATATCCTCCCCATGCATGTACTGTATATTGTATGATGTTGTGTTTTATGTTATGTTTGACGGGAATCAGCCTACCTTGTAACATCCTGTACTGAACCTGAATTCCACCAGCTTGACTGTGTGGTCATTAAATAATCTAATCTAATCTAATCTAATGGGCCGAATGGCTCAATGCTACCACTATCACTTATGAACTTATGAACTGTACAGACAGCACCCGTGGTCAGGATCGGAACCCGGAGCTCTGGCGCTGTGATGCCCCTGTCCCACTTAGGAAACCTGAACGGAAACCTCTGGAGACTTTGCGCCCCACACGCAAGGTTTCCGTGCGGTTCCCGGAGGTTTTTGTCAGTCTCCCTACCGGCTTCCACTACCTGCAACCTCCGGCAACCACCTGCAACCTCCGGGAACCGCACGGAAACCTTGGGTGGGGCGCAAAGTCTCCAAAAGTTTCCGTTCAGGTTTCCTAAGTGGGACAGGGGCATTAGGCAACAACTCTACCACTGCGCAACCGTGCCACCCCTGTGCCTTCTATACCAGTAAAGCAGATTGGTGGGGGTAGGAAGGAACTGCAGACGCTGGTTTAACCCGAAGATAGACACAAAAAGCTGGAGTAACTCAGCGGGACAGGCAGCATCTCTGGAGAGAAGGAATGGGTGACGTTTCGGGTCGAGACCCTTCTTCAGACTGTTAGTCTTGTTAGCATCACGCTGATTATTCTGGGACCTTGCGGTGCACAAATTGGCCATTGGTTTCCAAATTTTACAACAGTACTTCCAAAAGTACTTCACTGGCTGACAAATAATTTTATTTTTTTTTCTTCTTTAAAGTTTGATCCAGGTCTTATGACCTTTCATTTTCACAATCCATCACAGACCGTAGTATGCCTTTCTCTTAACTGCTCCATTATCTATGTTACATTGCCAAACATCAATAATGTACATTAAAAACATTTCTCCAAAGCAAAGTACATTTAAACAGTGTGTAATAAATCACTATTTATTTTATTAGTAACATAGAAACATAGAAAATAGGTGGAGGAGGAGGCCTTTTGGCCCTTCGAACCAGCACCGCCATTCATTGTGATCATGGCTGTTCATCCACAATCAGTAACCCGTGCCTGCCTTCTCCCCATATCCCTTGACTCCACTAGCCCCTAGAGCTCTATCTAACTCTCTTTTAAATTCATCCAGTGAATTGGCCTCCACTGCCCTCTGTGGCAGAGAATTCCACAGATTCACAACTCTCTGGGAGAATTTATTTTTTCCTCATCTCAGTTTTAAATGACCTCCCCTATATTCTTAGACTGTGGCCCTTGCTTCTGGACTCCCCCAACATTGGGAACATATTTCCTGCATCTAGCTTGTCCAGTCCTTTTATAAATGTATACGTTTCTATAAGATCCCCCCCTCATCCTAAATTCCAGTGAATACAAGCCCGGTCTTTTCAATCTTTCCTCATACGACAGTCCTGCCATCCCAGGGATGAACCTCGTGAACCTACGCTGCACTGCCTTAATCACAAGGATGTCCTTCCTCAAATTAGGAGACCAAAACTGGACAGAATACTCCAGATGTGGTCTCACCAGGGCACTGTACAACTGCAGAAGGAATGTATTACAGATCTCCGATCTGATCTGACTCAAGCTTTGAATTAATTTGAGAGAATTAGATTAAAAGGAATTTTTCAGTTGAAGTAACTTGTTTGCGATATGGTTCCTTAGCAGTTAAATCAATCACCAAATAATAACTTCATGTAACCACTGGGTAGAAATTGTAATTGTGAATAAAAACTACTAGAGCAATTGCAAACCCGTTTTTGGCTCTGAATCAAAGATAGACACAAAAAGCTGGAGTAACTCAGCGGGTTAGACAGCATCTCTGGAGAAATGGTGACGTTTTGGGTCGAGATCCTTCTTCAGACTGAGAGTCAGGGGAAAGGGAAACGAGAGATATCGATGGTGATGGGAAGAGATATAGAACAAATGAATGAAAGATACACAAAAAGGTAACAGGCCATTGTTAGCTGTGGGTGAAAATGAGCTATGGACAATGAAACTCAACAAGATGAGTTTGAAGCTACAACAACGACTTGGGTGGGGGAGGGATAGAGAGAGAGAGGGGATGCAAGGGTTACTTAGAGTTAGAGAAATCAACACTCATACCTAGGCGATCGTTTTGCTGAACACCTCCGCTCAGTCCGCCTTAACCTACCTGATCTCCCGGTGGCTCAGCACTTCAACTCCCCCTCCCATTCCCAATCCGACCCTTCTGTCCTGAGCCTCCTCCATTGTCAGAGTGAGGCCCAGCGCAAATTAGAGGAACAGCACCTCAAATTTCGCTAGGGTAGTTTACACCCCAGAGGTATGAACATTGACTTCTCTAACTTCAGATAGCCCTTGCTTTCTCTCTCCATCCTCTTCCCCTTCCCAGTTCTCCCACTAGTCTTACTGTGTCCGAATACATTCTATCAGTGTCCCGCCCCCTCACCTGACATCAGTCTGAAGAAGGGTCTCTCCCCCGAAACGTCATTCCACACAAAGGGTGGTGGGTGTGTGGAACGAACTGCCAGAGGAGGTAGTTGAGGTAAAGACGAACGCAATGTCCAAGAAACAGTTAGACAGGCACATGTAAAGGACAGGCTTAGAGGGATATGGGCCAATCGCAGGTAGGTGGGACTAGTGTAGATGGGACATGTTGGCCGGTGTGGGCAAGTTAGGCCGAAGGGACCTATTTCTGGCAGATCGTTCCATATTCTCACCACCATTTTGTGTTGATGATTATTCCCTAATACTTTAGTTCTGTTTGATCTATTTATGGTCGAGAATAGACTTTGGAAATTGCTGATGGAGTTTTTTTACTGAAGGGCTAATTAGAGGACAGTGAAATCTTTTACAAGTTAGAAGACTTACTAGTTAGTTCACCATTTTGCTACTTTCTGACTTGGAGATAAATTGTGGGCTCTCCCTCCGAAGTTGAAAAGCGAGTAGCACTAATTCCCTTAATTGCCTATAACATGCAATTAGGAGACAATTTAACATCTAAAGAAATAATTGGGAAGGGATGGAGAGGTAGTTGTTGTGGAGTTGAGAGATTAGGGAGCAAGAGAAGACCATTCAGGTGCTTAACCGCTTGGCGATTTTTTTCGGCGACTGCCGGCATAATTGACTGACGTATTAGGTCACCGAAAAAATCGCGGCGTGATGCTGTATTGGCACGCGGTGTTTTTGCAAGTGTCGCAACATTTTTTTGTCGCCGCTGGATTTTGAAATGTTCAAAATCTTTTGGCGACCCTGACATGACGCCGGCAGTCACCGAAAACATCGCCAAGTGGGACAGGCCTACGCTCGACTACCATTGAACCAGGGGGGAATGCAAACTCCTGGAGCAAAACTCCTACCTTCAGTTGGCACAGGGGGTAGGTCACTCAAGGGGTTGCATTTTCAAGGTTTTCTGGACAACTGTAAGATAGATAGAAATAATGAGAGGGAGAGAGAGAGGAAAGAGAGAGGGAGAGAGATAGGAGATAGAGAGAGAGAGAGAGATGGGGTTGATGGGAAGAAGGAAGGGGGAGTTTTCCCCCTCTCACTCTTTCCCAAAGAAAGCTCGATAGAGAGGAAGAGAAGGACGTCTCTGAAGGAGAGAAACAGCTGGGATAGAACGGGTTTAGAGGGATATGGGCCAAATGCCGAATGGCCTAATCCTGCTCCTATCATGGTGTGGGGGGGGTGAGGTGGTGGGGGGCATAGGGGGAAGGGGGGAGGAACAGGAGATGGGTAAAGGGGGGGTGAGGGTATGTGGGGGGAGAGGGGTGTGGGTGGGAAGGGGGGAAGGTAGGATGTGGGGGTGGAGGGACTCCACTCAGTGGCCACCGGCTGCAGCACCACACAGCACCTCCCGACTCCCCACAGCGGCTTTCCTGACCCCACACAGCGGCTTTCCCAACCCCACACAGCGGCTTTCTCGACCCCACTCTTGCAGACTCAATCAGCCTGGCTTGTGGCCTCAGCCACGCCTCTGGGACTTTATTCACCAGAGGGTGCCGGAAAGGGGCGTTACCTTCATGGTGACTGACAGGCGAGAAGACCAATCTGCTGATCTCACGATTTTTAAAACCTTCATAACTTTTGTATAATTCCACCGATCGGAACAAAACTTGGTGCGCTTGGAGAGAGGAGAACAGTGAGAAAGGTGGCAAAAAAATCCTAGCAATAAAGGGTACCGTTTTTGCGTAATTTATTTTAAAAAGCAAACTGGATGTGGTCAAGATCCGAGTTTTAGTAATAGGATAGATAGATAGACGTCCCAGATAGGACAATGCAATTCTTGCCTGCTGCAGCACAACAGAATATGTAAAGTAGAACATAACGGGAGAAAAAAGTTCAGTTTGTGTATATACACATGCACACATACTCAATAAATAAACAAATATAGTGCAATGATAATAATAGTCTATTGTAATTCAGAGCTTATTTGTTGTCGGGAAGAAGCTGTTCTTGACCTGGACGTTGAGTTGAGTACAGGAGTAGAGGAGTAGAGTACAGGAGCAAAGAGGTCCTTCTGCAGTTGTACAGAGCCCTAGTGAGACCACACCTGGAGTATTGTGTGCAGTTTTGGTCTCCAAATTTGAGGAAGGACATTCTTGCTATTGAGGGAGTGCAGCGTAGGTTTACAAGGTTAATTCCCGGGATGGCGGGACTGCCTTTTGCTGAGAGAATGGAGCAGCTGGACTTGTACACTCTGGAGTTTAGAAGGATGAGAGGCGATCTTATTGAAGCATATAAGATTATTAAGGGATTGGACACGCTAGAGGCAGGAAACATGTTCCCGATGTTGGGGGAGTCCAGAACTATTGGCCACTGTTTAAGAATAAGGGGTAAGCCATTTAGAATGGAGATAAGGAAACACTTTTCACACAGAGAGTTGTGTGTCTGTGGAATTCTCTGCCTCAGAGGGCAGTGGAGGCCGGTTCTCTGGCTACTTTCAAAAGACAGTTAGATAGGGCTCTTAAAGATAGCGGAGTCAGGGGATATGGGGAGAAGGCAGGAACGGGGTACTGATTGTGGATGATCAGCCATGATCACATTGAATGACGGTGCTGGCTTGAAGGGCCGAATGGCCTACTCCTGCACCTATTGTCTATTACAGTTTTCAGGCTCCTGTACCTTCTTCCCAATGGCCAGGATGGTGTGGGTCTCTGATGATGTTGGCTGCCTTTTTGAGGCAGCGTCTTCAATAGATACCTTCGATAGTGGAGAGGTCGGAGCCGGTCACATGCTTCTGCAAGTATGAATTTCATTGTGTAGGAAGGAACTGCAGATGCTGGTTTACACTGAAGATAGACACAGAATGCTGGAGTAACTCAATGGGACAGGCAGCATCTCTGGAGAGAAGGAACGGGTGACGTTTCGGGTTTGGACCCTTCTTGTACTCACTCTATACTCATGACTGCGTAGCCGGACACAATGCGAACTCCATCATCAAGTTCGTCTACGACACCACTGTTGTGGGACGAAACACAGATGGTGATGAATCAGAGTATAGAAGTGAGATCGACCGATTGACCAAATGGTGCCAGCACAACAACCTGGCTCTCAACACCAGCAAAACCAAGGAACTGATTGTGGACTTTGGAAGTGGTAGGATAGAGACCCACAATCCCATTTATATCAACGAGACATTGGTGGAAAGGGTCAAGAACTTCAAATTCCGGGGTGGGCATATTTCCGAAGATCTTTCCTGGTCCCAGCACACTGATGCAATCATAAAGAAAGCACATCAGTGCTTCTACTTCCTGAGAAGATTACGGAGAGTCGGTATGTCAAGGAGGACTCACTCGAACTTCTGCAGGTGCACAGTAGAGAGCATGCTGACCGGTTGCATCGTGGCTTGGTTCGGCAACTTGAACGTCCAGGAGCGGAAAATAATGCAGAAAGTTGTGATCAATGCCCAGCCCATCAACGGCTATTAAACCTGCCATCAAACAAACTCTGATCAATAACAGCCTATTGCACTTTATCCGTTTATTTATTGTGTATATATATGGTCTATGATATATAGACACACTTAACTTTTATCTCCTGTTCCGTATTATGTTTACATATTCTGTTGTGCTGCAGCAAGCAAGAATTTTGTTGTCCTATCTGGGACACATGACAACAAAGCTCTCTTGACTTGACTTGACTTCTTCAGACTGAGAGTCAGGGGAGAGGGAGACTGGAGGGGAGATGTGGAAGGGCACAAAGAGAATTTAATGTGTGAAAACGACAGATCAAAGCAGCCAATTGTCAAGGAAATGTAGAATGGGTCATTGTTGGCTGAGGAGAAGGTGAGAACGAGGCACACAAAGTAAAACTAATCAGGTGGACAGTGAAACCAAAGATCCTATAGCGGAGCAAGATAGACCACTCCTTCTAAATGCAATGGGCTGACGTGTAGTACGCAACGGAGCGGAACGTGGGCCTTTTTTTCATCCATTTCAGTAACCCGACCCGACTCGCAGTTTAATCAACGTTGCGAGGGAACAGTTTGTGTTAATAAATTATAATTCTGAAATGAGGAGAAGATTTTTCCCAAATAACTTTTGTTTTCACGAGGAAGTTTCCGTAACCGGCTTCCGTCTCCGCACTAGTATCCTACGGGATCTTTAGTGCGGAGACGGAAGCCGGTTACGGAAATGGGGCCGGAAATTACCCGTGAATCTGCCCATGACCGTACTATGTATTTTTTGTCGAGTGATCTATCTTGCTCGCTGTAGGATCTTTGGTGAAACTAGTCGGAGGACTAGGGTGGGGGAGGGATGGAGAGAGAGGGAAAGCAAGGGTTACTTGAAGTTAGAGAAATCAATAGTAAACTGTTGTAAATGTCATCATTCTGTTTGAGGTCATATGACAATAAAACACTCTTGACTTTTGACACTTGACACATAGTGTGGGAGAAACCCAAGACATTTTTCAACAGATAAGAATTGATTCTAGGTCAATCATTAATTTTAAATCTGAAGTGGATGGATTTTGGGCACAGATAAAGAGTTACAGTAACAGGCAGAGATAAGCAAAGAACAGAGCATCTCCTTTACCTGAAGCTCACAAACATCAGTGATAAAATTCAGGGGGGCCAGAATGGGAGGAATGTTGATATGAATGTTTATAGATTGGATGGGATTACAGGGATGGGTGGTCGTGGAAGGATTTGTAAGCAAGGATGTGAATTTTAAAAAGGAGGCATTAGTTAACAAACGGCAAGAGACTTCAGGAACACAGGGGTGAGAATGAACAGGGCTCAGCGTTGGAGCTCAGGTGTCAGAGGTAGAGTCACGGAACACAGACATAGGCCCTTCAGCCCAGTTACTCCATGCCAACCAGATGCCCATCTACGCCAGTCCCATTTGAGAGAGAATTGTAGACCATCACACAAACCAACTTCCATTCCATTGACTCCATCTACACCTCACGCTGCCTCGGCAAGGCCAGCAGCATCAACAAGGACCAGTCTCACCCCGGTCACTCCCTCTTCTCCCCTCTTCTTCTTCTTAAGCCCCTTGCTCCTCTAGGGGGCACAGGCCATTGACAGATGTCCTCCACCTCACTGGGTTGTTGGCAGTTCTTTCGAGATCTCCCCAGTTGATCCCACTCTCAGACATTTCTGTCTGGCAACCTCTTCTCCAAATGTTCCTCCTTTCCTTTTTCCTCGGGGGTTCCATTTCAGGGCAAGTCGGGAGATGTTAGTGGCAGGTTTCCTGAGGGTGTGTCCAATCCAACTCCATTTTCCTCCTTTGAATTTGTACGTCAATGGGCTCCTGGCTTGTTCTTTGCCGCAGGTCCACATTCTCCCCTCTTCCATTGGGGCAAAAGGTATAGAAGTGTGAAAACACAAATCTCCAGATTTCATCCCAGCTGTTACAAGGCAACTGAACCATCCTATTACTAACAAGTCAGCAGTCCTGACCTCCCATCTACATATATTTAATAGAATGGAGAGGCTGGGCTTGTACACTCAGGAATTTAGATGGATGAGAGGGGATCTTATTGAAACATATAAGATTATTAAGGGTTTGGACACGCTAGAGGCAGGAAACATGTTCCCGATGTTGGGGGAGTTCAGAACTATGGGCCACAGTTTAAATATAAGGGGTAAGCCATTTAGAACGGAGATGAGGAAACACTTTTCACACAGAGAGTTGTGAGTCTGTGGAATTCTCTGCCTCAGAGGGCAGTGGAGGCCGGTTCTCTGGATGCTTTCATGAGAGAGTTAGATAGAGCTCTTTAAGATAGCGGATTCAAGGGGTATGGGGAGAAGGCAGGAACGGGGTACTGATTGTGGATGATCAGCCGTGATTACAGTGAATGGCGGTGCTGACTCAAAGGGCCGAATGGCCTCCTCCTGCACCTATTGTCTATTGCGCCCCCCTCTTTTCTCCCCCACATCCCTCTCTTCTCCCTCTCACCCCTCCCCTGTGCCTGACCTCGACTGCCATCTATTCCTCCCCTCCACCCCACTCCCCAGCGCTACCTTCCTCGTCTTGGCTTCACAGCGCCAGAGACACGGGTTTGATCCCGACTACGGGAGTTTGTACGTTCTCCCCGTGACCTGCGTGGGTTTTTTTCCTGGTGCTCCATTCTCCTCCCACGCTCCAAAGACGTACAGGTTTGTAGGATAATTGTCTTTGGTAAAATTGTAAATTGTCCTGGGCGTGTGTAAGTGTGGATTGTGTTAGTGTGCGGGGATCGCTGGTCGGCGCGGACTCGGGTGGGCCGAAGGGCCTGTTCCACGCTGCATCTCCAAAAAATCCTTTGTTTTTAAACATAATAGGTTCCTTTAAGCACAAAAAAAGTGACAACATGTTCAACCAACAGCCAGCAAAACCTTTTCAAAATAGGACACCTTCTTATTTGTTTACCCTTAATTTTAACAGTTTACCTTACAAGTCTGCAGGGCCAGCTATGCAGTATAATGAAATTATTGTCTGAATCCCACAGTGTGGTTTGAAGCTAATTATTTCCTTCCAAGTCTACACTTATGGGGCCGAGGGCTTTTATGTCTTTGAGGAATGTTGCTGCCTAACTTGATGCACTTGTGATTCTAGTAGACTTCCATTTCGGCATGAGTTCTACTTGTTCAGAAGGCCTTGTTCTTCGTGGAGACACCAGTGCTATCCTGCCTACTTGCCTTAAGTACATTATCCTCCTTGGCTCCCCTAATCCCCTCCTTTCTTCCAAGCAAACATTAGCAGTAAGTAATCCAACCTGCGTTTGTCCTCTTTGGTCGCAGGAAGGAAACTGCAGATGCTGGTTTACACCGAAGGTAGACACAAACCGCTGGAGTAACTCAGCGGGACAGGCAGCATCTCCGGAGAGAAGGAATGGGCGACGTTTTCGGGTCAAGACCCTTCTGCAGACTGAGAGTTACGGGAGAGGGAGATATAGAGATAAGGAAGGGTAAGGTGTGAAAACAACAGATCAAAGGGGACGGCGATCAAGAGTGGCACTGAGGCGCTGCAGTAGAGCTGCTGCCTTACATAGCCGGTGACCTGGGTTCGATCCTGATTCCGGGTGCTGCCTGCACGGAGTTTGTACGTTCTCCCCGTGACCTGCGTGGGTTTTCTCCAGGTGCTCTGGTTTCCTCCCACACTCCAAATACATATGGATTTGTAAGTGAATTGGCTTCTGTAAAATTGTAAATTGTCCCTGGTGTGTGTAGGATAGAGTTAGTGTGCGGGGATAGCAGGTCGGCACGGACTCGATGGGCCGATGGGCCTGATGCCTGGCCGTATTTCCAAACTAAACTAAAAATAGAGATATGGAAAGGTAAAGTGTGTAAATGACAGATCAAAGCAGACAATGATAAGGAAATGGAGAATGGTTCATTGTTGGCTGAGGGGAAGGTGACAACGAGGCGGGTACAATCAGTAAAATTTAATCAGGAGGACAGTGAAACTCATCGGGGAACTTGGGTGGGGGAAAGATGTCAGGTTTTTTTCGCTCAGTCGATTTATAGCCAGAATGAATGAATGTGTGACAATCAAAACTAGACATGGTATCACTGAAGAATGAAATAGCGTTTCCACATTTGTGAATCAATCATTGGCAGGCGAGAGCCAGGGTCAACCCACGTTCTACACTCCCTCACTAATGTGCATTCACCCACGGCTCAGACATTGCTCACGTTACATTCCCCCGGATAAGTGTAGGGACAGTGCCCTCTGTTGGAACGACGCGGCACTTCTGCTGCTCGACTTCAGGTGAGATCGCGAGTTCAATGTTTTGTGCAGGAAGGCACCGCAGATACTGGTTTACACCGAAGGTAAGCACAAAATGCTGGAGTAGCTCAGCGGGACAGGAAGCATCTCTGGAAATGTCACCCATTCCTTCTCTCCAGAGATGCTGCCTGACCTGTTGAGTTACTCCAGCTTTTTGAACAATACAATACAAATTTATTGTCATTTGAGCCCCAGTGAGACTCAAACGAAATTTTGTTTCCACAGCCATACAAACAAAAACAATGTCCTACAGACATACACACAATTAAGTTCACACAAACATCCATCACAGTGAACCCACTGTGATGGAAGGCAAAGTCTTTTCTCTCCCCTGCTCTCAATTTCTCTCCCGATGTCCAAGCTCCAGGCGGGTGATGCTAAGTCCCACGGCCATTTTAGGCCGCGCGGGGCGATTTACGGCCCCGCTCCCGGTCTGAAAGTACAAGGTCGGAGCCCCAGCGTGCGATGGTGAGTCCCACGGCCATGAAGCCGCGCCAGGTGATGTACGGTCCCGGTCCGGGTCGTTCCAACCCCGCGACACGGGCTGGAGAAGTCGCGTTGCGGGAGCTCCGGGAAGCGGTGTCTCTCTCCCCCCGGACCCGTGAGCTCCCGATGTCCCAGTCCACCGGACCTGCGGCTGCGTTGCTGGAGCCTCCGAGCCCCAGGAGTCGAGTTGCAGCAGCGAGGGAGTCACCACCGCTCCCCACGTTCCGAGGCCGGCCAGCCCCACGATGGTGAGTAGTCCGCAGATCCGCAGTCTCCCGAGCCCCCGGGTCGTTCAGGTTGGAGGCCGCTCCACGGTGCTAGGCCCCAACGACAACGGAGACCCGACAGGGAAAAGGTCGGGTCTCCCGACAGGGAAGAGATTTAAACGGTTTCCCCCTCCCCCCCCCCGCCCCCCACATATACACATTTAAAACCAAGCTTAAAAAAACACAAACACTACATTTAACTAGACAAAAATAAAAAAAAGACAGACAGGCTGTAGGAGCCGCTGCAACGAGTCGCGCCGCCACCAGGAACTGCGTCTATCCAAGTGATAGGTGGATACAGGTGAGAGGGGATTGACGGGCAGATGGGTGGATAAAAGCTGGAGATGAATAGCAGGCAATAGGAGGGCGGTCACGGTGGCGCAGCGGTAGAGTTGCTGCCTTTCTGCGAATGCAGCGCCGGAGACCCGGGTTCGATCCCCACTACGGGCGCTGTCTGTACGGAGTTTGCACGTTCTCCCCGTGATCTGCGTGGGTTTTCTCCGAGATCTTCGGTTTCCTCCCACACTCCAAAGACGTACAGGTTTGTAGGTGCATTGGCTTGGTAAATGTAAAAATTGTCCCTAGTGGGTGTAGGATAGCGTTAGTGTGCGGGGATCGCTGGTCGCGCTGTATCTCTAAACTAAAGGGTGTGAGATAACGAGAGAAGAGAAGTAGTGAATCATGGAGGCACGGAAGGGGATCTAGGCAAAAGGGGGAAGGAACGAGGAGGAATGAGGAGCTAGGAATCTGAAACTCGCTTTCACCCACATGGTTCACTGGTGCAATGGTTCTTTATTGCCACGTATATGCACAGCGCAATGAAATTCCTTTAGCGTAGCTCACACACGCACGTCGCCATATTTTGGCACCATTTACAAAGTCCAAAGGCTGGTCCACCCGCTCGATGTACTGTTGCAGCTCCCGATCCAGGCGAGCCCCAGTCTGCTGCAGGACCTCCTCCGTCACCCTCGACCGGCTCAGCCCGCCAACCCACGTCCCTCTCCTCGCCCGCCCGACCTCCTCTGAGTCTCGAGGGCGCCTCCTATCGCCGACCCAGCAGGTGCTAGAGGCCATACCTCGCCCCCTCTCCTACTGGCCCATGCTGCCTTCCACAGCCAACTCAATGCCACAGGAGCAGGCACGGTGGTTTAGTTTAGTTTAGAGATACAGCACGGAAACGGGCCATCTGGCCCACCGGGTCCGCGCAGACCAGCGATCCCCGCACATTAACACTGTCCTACACCCACTAGGGACAATTTTTACATTTGCCAAGGCAATTAACCTACAAACCTGTACGTCTTTGGAGTGTGGGAGGAAACCGAAGATCTCGGAGAAAACCGGCGCAGATCACGGAGGGGCAGCGGTAGAGTTGCTGCCTTACAGCGCCAGAGACTCTGGTTCGATTCTGACTACGGGTGCTGTCTGTATGGAGTTTGTACGTTCTCCCCGTGACCCGCGTGGGTTTTCTCCGGGTGCTCCGGTTTCCTCCCACACTCCAAAGGCGTGCGGGTTTGTAGGCTAATTAGCTTTGGTAAAGACTGTACATTGTCCCTAGTGTGTGTAGGATAGTGTTAGTGTACGGGGTGATCGCTGAAAGAAGAGGAGGAAGGAGATGAGGAGGAATTTCTTTAGTCAGAGGGTGGTGAATCTGTGGAATTCATTGCCACAGAGGGCTGTGGAGACCAAGTCTTTGGGTAATTTTAAAGCGGAGATAGACAGATACTGGAGTAACTCAGTGGGAAGAAGGGTCTCGACCAGAATCGTCGCCCATTCCTTCTCTCCAGAGATGCTGCCTCACCCGCTGAGTTACTCCAGCAATTTGTGTCTACCTTCGATTTGAACCAGCATCTGCTGCTCTTTCTTGCATAGACAGAAACTGGATTAGTACGGGTGTCAAAGGTTATGGAGAAGACGTAGGAGAACGGGGTTGAAAAGGAAAGATAGATCGATGCTGACTTTTGCAAAAATCCAAAGATGATGTTCTGCGATATTGGCGTCTGCATCAGGGATCAAATCCCAAATTAAGGAATCAATCAGGACAAGAGCCGAGAAATAATTCCTGCACCTGCGAGTCATTTATAATTCTTCATAGAAACATAGAGCATAGAAAATAGGTGCAGGAGTAGGCCATTCGGCCCTTCGTGCCAGCACTGCCATTCAATATGATCATGGCTGATCATCCAGAATCAGTACCCAGTTCTTGTTTTTTCCCCATATCCCCTGATTCCATTATATCTAACTCTCTCTTGAAAACATCCAGTGAATTGGCCTCCACTGTCTTCTGTGGCAGCGAATTCCACAGATCCACAACTCTCTGGGTGAAAGACACTGTTCAGATAGACACAAAAAGCTGGAGTAACTCAGCTGGACAGGCAGCACCTCTGGAGAGAAGGAATGGTTGACGTTTCGGGTCGAGACCCTTCTTCAGACTGAGAGTCAGGGGAGAGGGGAAACGAGAGATATAGTCGGTGATGTGGAGAGATATGGAACAAATGTATGAAAGATATGCCCAATAAGTAATGATGATAAAATAAACCGGCCATTCATTGTTAGCTGCGGGCTAGGTGAAAACGAGTTGCAGACAATGAAACTCACCAGGATGACTGTGAAACTACTAGGGTGAGGGAGGGATGGAGAGCGAGGGGATGCAAGGATTACTTGGTTAGAGAAATCCATATTCATGTTCTGCACTCTGTATTTTCACTTTTGCTCTATTACACTTGACCTTAGCTTGGTTCGGCAACTTGAGCGCCTTGGAGCGGAAAAGACTGCAAAAAGTTGTAAACACTGCCCAGTTCATCATCGGCTCTGAACACCTCCGCTCGGTCCGCATTAACCAACCTGACCTCCCGGTGGCTCAGCACTTCAACTCCCTATCCCATTCCGTATCCGACCTCTCTGTCATGGGCCTCCTCCATGGCCAGAGCGAGCAACACCAGAAACTGGAGGAACATCACCTCATATTCCGCTTGGGGAGTCTGCATCCTGCGGGCATGAACATTGAATTCTCCCAATTGTGTTAGTCATTGCTGTCTCCTCCCCTTCCTATCTCTCCCTCAGCCCTCGAGTTCCTCCTCCTCCTTTTTCCTTTCTTCTCCCCGCCCCCCCACCCCCCATCAGTCTGAAGAAGGTTTTCGGCCCGAAACGTTGTCTATTTCCTTCGCTCCATAGATGCTGCTGCACCCGCTGAGTTTCTCCAGCATTTTTGTCTACCTTCAGCTCTGACCTCCCTACCATCGAGGGGATCTATCGCAGTCGCTGCCTCAAAAAGGCTGCCAGCATCATCAAGTACCCATACCATCCTGGCCACACACTCATCTCCCCGCTGCCTTCAGGTAGAAGGTACAGGAGCCTGAAATCTGCAACATCCAGGTTCAGGAATAGCCACTTCCCCACAGCCATCAGACTATTAAACTCAACTCAAACAAAAATCTGAACTTTAATATTCTATTGCACTTTATCTGCTTATTTATGTGTGTATATATATATATATATTCAATGGTATATGGTCACACTGATCTGTTCTGTATTTATTTATGCCTGCAATATTCTGTTGTGCTGAAGCAAAGCAAGAATTTCATTGTCCTATCTGGGACACATGACAATAAACTCTCTTGAATCTTGACTCTTGAACTGATTGTACCTACATTATCTATGGTATATCTGTTATGTTTGGATCGCATGCGAAACAACGTTTTCACCTGAACCTCGGTGCATTTGAACTCGTGTGAATGGGTTATCGACGGTCGATATTGGACACGATGGGCCGAAGGGCCTGTTTCCATGCTGAATCTTTAAAACTAAAAGCTAAAACTTAAACTTAAATGTCGACAGAGGTTGGGTTAACCGTTCATCATGGTCCAAGGGCCTGTTCCGTGATTTACCAAGCCAATTAACCTACAAACCTATACGTCTTTGGAGTGCGGGAGGAATCCGAAGATCTCGGAGAAAACCCACGCAGGTCACGGGGAGAACGTACAAACTCCGTACAGCCAGCACCTGTAGTCGGGATCGAACCCGGGTCTCCGGCGCTGCATTCGCTGTAAGGCAGCAACTCTACCGCTGCTCCACCGTGACTGCCCTATCTCAACACTTTAGCTGCTTTTGGTCAGATTTAGTTTTCGAGCAATTAAATAGCACAAAGTCACATTGTGGTCTGGCAGGTTTCAATGGAACTTGGATTGGGACGTTGCAAGAGTCGTGTCACGGGAGGCAAGGAGCAGACAAATGACTGGAGACCATTCACTCCCTGCCCAAAGCCTAGCAGGTGATAAAAGTTCACATGCCGTCAAGCATAAACAGCTCTCTGTGTTCGGAAGGAACTGCAAATGCTGGCTCAAAAAGCTGGAGTAACTCAGCGGGGCAGGCAGCGTCTCTGGAGAGAAGGAATGGGTGACGTTTCGGGCCCCGACCCTTCTTCAGACTGATCTTTGATAAACAGCTCTCTGTTCAGTCTCCCGCGTGAGCAGACTCTGCATTGTCCAAGGGATGGGCAGATTGGAGTTAATGCCCAGACTGTAACACGCTGTGAATTCTGCACACACTGAAAGGGTCAGGAGAGTCAAGAGTGTTTTATTGTCATATTAAATTTAAATTAAATTTCTTTATTTATATAGCACATTTTTAGTCAACTTGCATTGACCCCAAAGTGCTTCACATAATTACATTCACACACACAGGCAAAGATGGGTGAAGTGTCTTGCCCAAGGACACAACGACAGTATGCACTCCAAGCGGGATTCGAACCAGCTACCTTCCGGTTGCCAGCCGAACACTTAGCCCATTGTGCCATCTGTCGCCCCCCTATGTCCCAGATAGAACAATGAGAGTCTTATTCTTCATATACTGGGCAGCACGGTGGCGCAGCGGTAGAGTTACTGCCTCACAGCGGCAGGGACCCGGGTTCGATCCTGACTACGGGTGCTGTCTGAACGGAATTTGTACGTTCTTCCCATGACCTGCATGGGTTTTCTCTGAGATCTTTTAGACTCACATATACGCACATATGTACACATAGAAAAGAAACTGGAGCCTGATGGCTGTAGGGAAGTAGCTGCCCCTGAACCTGGATGTTACGGTTTTCAGCAATGATCCTATAGCCCAGCAAGATAGACCACTCCTGCTAAATGCAATGGGCTGACGTGTAGTACGCAACGGAGCGGAACGTGGGCCTTTTTTTCATCCATTTCAGTAACCCGACCCGACTCGCAGTGTAATCAACGTTGCGGGGGAATTATCATTTTTGTTAATAAATGATCATTCTGAAAATGAGAAGATTTTTCCCAAATAACTTTTATTTTTATGAGGATGTTTCCGTAACCGGCTTCCGTCTCCGCACTAGTGTCCTACGGGACCTTTGGTGCGGAGTCGGAAGCCGGTTACGGAAATTAGGCCAAAGATTACCCACGGCCATACTACGTCTTTTTCGTCGAGTGACCTATCTTGCTCGCTTATGGGACCTTTGGTTTTCAGGCTCCTGTACCTTCTTCCCGATGGCAGGGGTGAAATGAGAGCGTGGCCAGGGTGGTGTGGGGGTCTCTGGTGATGCTGGCTGCTTTTTCGAGGCAGCAACTCCTGCAGACCCCTTCGATGGTGGGGAGGTCAAAGCTGGAGATGGGCTGGGGACTGTGTCAGCACTTTTTGCAATAACACAAGACTGTGGTTGAGCATTGGACTGAGGCAGGGATGGAGAGACAGTATGCTCGGTGCACAGCAGACAGGAAGTGGGGGGGGGGGGGGGGGGGGGGGGGGGGGTGATATACAGAGTGAAGGGCAGATAGAGACAAGCAGATAGGGGCCTAGACCAAGAGACAGACAAACATAGAGGGTGAGAGAGGTAGAGGGGGATGGAGAGGGACACAGACAGAGACACACAAACAGAGACAGAAATAGACAGACAGAGGGACAGGGACAGAGAGACAGGGACAAGGACAACTGCAGGCTCAGCGATCGTTTCGCTGAACACCTTCACTCATTCCGCCTAAACCGACCTGACCTCCCATTGCCACGTGACCTGCGTGGGCTTTCTCCGGGTGCACCGGTTTTCTCCAAAGACGAGCAGGTTTGTAGGTTACAGACAATAGACAATAGGTGCAGGAGTAGGCCATTCGGCCCTTCAGGCCAGCACCGCCATTCAATGTGATCATGGCTGATCATCCCCAATCAGTACCCCGTTCCTGTCTTCTCCCCATATCCCCTGACTCTGCTATTTTTAAGAGCCCTATCTAGCTCTCTCTTGAAAGCATCCAGAGAACCTGCCTCCACCGCCCTCAGAGAAGGGTCGGGACCCTTCCTCAGACTCTAGTTTATGCTGCATGTTCTGCCCTTTCCAAGTTGCATAGTCTTTACCCTCGCTTGGGCAGCTTACATCCCAGCGGTATGAACATTGACTTCTCTAACTTCAAGTACCCCTTGCTATCCCTCTCTGGGATAGTCCACCCCCACGGACTGTCTCCCTCGGATGGTCGCACAGACACATCTGCACTTTAGTCTGTTTGAACTGTTTTGACTGTTTTACTGTTGTAATGTTCTTTTTACAAACCATGTTCTCGGGGTAACTAAATCTAAATTGTATTAGTTATTTAAGCTATGACATCGGATGGAAGCTGCATACCAAATCTCGTCGCACTTATGTGCAATGACAATAACAGATATTATTATTATTATTATTATTATTATTATTATTCCCCTTCCCAGTTCACCGACCAGTCTTGCAGCCTCCGACTACATTTTATCTCTGTTTGCTTTGTTGTTTCCTTCTCCCAGCTAACAATGATCTATTCTACATTTTCCTTGATCTCCATTCCCATTGTCCCGTTTTCACACCTTGCACTTCCTTATCTATGTATCTCCCTCTCCCCTGACATCAGTCTGAAGAAGGGTCTCGACCCGAAACGTCACCCATTCCTTCGCTCCAGAGACGCAGCCAGTCCCGCCGAGTTACTCCAGCATTTTGTGTTCTATCTTCGTCTTAAATCTTCTCTGTGCCCCTTCCATCTTGATCACATTACTTAACGATATTTTAAGTAATGGAGTTGAATCTCGATGGTCACACAGGTTTGATACGCAAGTCCTGGGCCTGAAGACAGGGGGCAGTGAATGTTTTTGGGCAGCCAGTCCACAAAGACATATGTAAAGGTGATTTGCCCAGCAAACAGTGCCTGAGTCATTAGCTCTGCCCAGGAATGAATTTCAGACTGTTTGATCCAGTAATTGTTTCCTGTGGTGTCCTTGAAACATCCGACAGCTTAGCCACCCCGGCAGTGAGCACAGCTGTTGGGAGAGACTCTGCAACCTGACCTTAGTCTGCATTCCTGGAAACCTCTAGTTCCGTTTAGTTTAGAGATACAGCGAGGAAATAGGCCCTTCGGCCCATCGAATCCAAGCTGACCAGCGATCCCCGCACACTAGCGCTATCCCACACACACACACACATACTTGGGACAAACCTAAAGTAAAATTTAAAAATTAGGTACAGAATACTGAGTTGGATGATCAGCCATGATCATATTGAATGGCGGTGCAGGCTCGAAGGGCCGAATGGCCTACTCCTGCACCTATTTTCTATGTTTCTATGTTTCTAAAAGAAAGACATGCATCCATGCAAGTATTCTTTATCAGAAGGTGGTGGAGGCAGGTTCTCTGGATGCTTTCAAGAGAGGGTTAGATAGGGCTCTTAAAGATAGCGGAGTCAGGAGATATGGGGAGAAGGCAGGAACGGGGTACTGATTGGGGATGATCAGCCATGATCACAGTGAATGCCGGTGCTGGCTCAAAGGGCCGAATGGCCTACTACTGCACCTGTTGTCTATTGTCTATCAGTTTGAAGAAACGTCAGCTATCCATGTTCTCCGGAGATGTTGCCGGACCCGCTGAGTTACTGCAGCACTTTGTGTCTTATTTTTGTAAACCAGCCTCTGCGGTTCCTTGCGCCTCACCTGTACTTTCCAGCTGCTCTTAACTTGGCAAAACAAAAAAAAAACTTCCTGTGAAGTCACAAGGAACCGCAGATGCTGGAAACTTGAGTAAAACACAAAGTGCTGGAGGAACTCAGCAGGGTCAGGACTCAGGCGGCATCTGTGGAGGGACTGGTCAGGCAAAGTATCAAGTTGAGGGCGCTCCTTCAGAGCCCAAACATACTTGCAGCAGCTTCACAGGCCTGTAAACATGATACAAGTGGATAAGATATAACAGACAACAATTTAATAACCTAATTACCACATAATGCTAAGAAATACAATGTCCTTAGTGCAACAAAGTTTATAGTTGAGGTTAGCATTTAGTTCGAGATACAACACAGAAACATAGAAACATAGAAACATAGAAACATAGAAATTAGGTGCAGGAGTAGGCCATTCGGCCCTTCGAGCCTGCACCGCCATTCAATATGATCATGGCTGATCATCCAACTCAGTATCCCGTACCTGCCTTCTCTCCATACCCTCTGATCCCCTTAGCCACAAGGGCCACATCTAACTCCCTTAAATATAGCCAATGAACTGGCCTCGACTACCCTCTGTGGCAGAGAGTTCCAGAGATTCACCACTCTCTGTGTAAAAAAGTTCTTCTCATCTCGGTTTTAAAGTATTTCCCCCTTATCCTTAAGCTGTGACCCCTTGTCCTGGACTTCCCTAACATCGGGAGCAATCTTCCTGCATCTAGCCTGTCCAACCCCTTAAGAATTTTGTAAGTTTCTATAAGATCCCCCCTCAATCTCCTAAATTCTAGAGAGTATAAACCAAGTCTATCCAGTCTTTCTTCATAAGACAGTCCTGACATCCCAGGAATCAGTCTGGTGAACCTTCTCTGTACTCCCTCTATGGCAAGAATGTCCTTCCTCAGATTTGGAGACCAAAACTGTACACAATACAGCAGAACCTCCCTGCTCCTATACTCAAATCCTTTTGCTATGAAACAATGCCCTTCGGCCCACCGAGTCCGCACCGACCCCCGCATATTATCACCACCCTACACACACACTAGGGACAATCTACATTCATACCAAGCCAATTCCTCTCTAACTGCCCCCTCTCTGTCTCTCCTCCTAACCTACAAACCTGCAAGTCTTTGGAGTGTGGGAGAAAACCGAAGATCTTGGAGAAAGCCCATGCAGATCACAGGGGGGAACGTACAAACTTAGTGCAGACAGCACCCGTAGTCGGAATCGAACCTGGGTCTCCAGCGCTGTAAGGCAGCAACTCTACTGCTGCGCCACCGTGCCACCCTTTGGCAAATGTAATCATAAGATGCAGAGGATGATGCCAGGACTCAAGGGCCTGAGCTATAGGAGAAGGTTGAGCAGGCTGGGACCATTCCTTGGAGCGCAGGAGTGATCTTATAGAGGTGTACAAAATTGTGAGAGGAATAGATCAGGAAGATGCACAGAATCTCTTTTGCCCAGAGTAGGGGATTTGAAAACCAGAGGTCATAGGTTTAAGGTGAGGGGGAAAAGATTTATTAGGAATCTGAGGGGAAACATTTTCACACAAAGGGTGGTGGGTGTATGAAACGTGCTGCCAGAGGAGGTAGTTGAGGCTGGAACTATCGCAACGTTCAAGAAACATTTAGACAGGTACATGGATAGGACAGGTTTGGAGGGATATGGGCCAAACGCAGGAAAGTTGGAGAAATGTAGATGGGACATGTTGGTCGGTGTGGGCAAGTTGGGCCGAAGGGCCTGTTTCCACGCTGTATCACTGTGACAATAACTCTCTATCCTAAGACAGAGGCCATTCGCCCCATTGAGTCTGTTCTGCCATTCAATCAGTGTTGCCTTATTGCTTCACTTAAACCTATGTCCTATGGTCCTCGATTCCCCAAATCTGGGCAAGAGACTCTGTGCATCTACCCGACCTATTCCTCTCACGATTTCGTACACCTCTAAGACATCACCACTCATCCAATAGGTATGCTCTCTGCCATATACCTGCAATTGTTCAAGAGGGCGGCACGGTGGCGCAGCGGTAGAGTTGCTGCCTGACAGCGCCAGAGACCCGGGTTCGATCCTGACCACGGGTGCTGTCTGTACGGAGTTTGCACGTTCTCCCCGTGACCTGCGTGGGTTTCCTCCGAGATCTTCGGTTTCCTCCCACACTCCAAAGACGTACAGGTTTGTGGGTTAATTGGCTTGGTACAAATGTAAAATGTAAAATTCTCCCAATAGACAACAGGTGCAGGAGTAGGCCATTCGGCCCTTCGAGCCAGCACCGCCATTCAACGTGATCATGGCTGATCATCCCCAATCAGTACCCCGTTCCTGTCTTCTCCCCATATCCCCTGACTCCACAATCTTTAATAGCCCACGTGTGTGTGTAAGGTAGCGTTGGTGTGCGGGGATGGATCGCTGGTGGGCGGGGAGTGGATGGGCCGAAGGGCCTGTTTCCCGGCTGTATCTCTAAACTAGACTAAACTAAACTAAACTAAGTTGGCGAAGATGAGAAGTTTCTATCCCCGACGCAATGGAGAAAACATTTCCTCAGAGCGTTTGGCATGAAATCCTAAACCTGTCCTGGAAAGACAAGTTTCACAGAGTACAAAAAGAAAATCTTCATCTTGGAAATGACTGTTTATTTTGAATGAATGTTAATGCCTCCGTTAAAACAGCAGGCAGTTGATTGACGTGTGAATGTGTTAGATTTTTTCTCACTAACATTGCCAAGGGGCTATTTCCAGCTCTCATCCTATGCACTCACCTGAAAATACCCAAGGCAATAAACAATAGACAATAGCAGGAGTAGGCCATTCGGCCCTTTGAGCAAGCACCGCCATTCAATGTGATCATAGACAATAGACAATAGGTGCAGGAGCAGGCCATTCAGCCCTTTGAGCCAGCACCGCCATTCAATGTGATCATGGCTGATCATCCACAATCAGTACCACGTTCCTGCCTTCTCCCCATATCCCCTGATCCGCTATCTTTAAGAGCCCTATCTCTTGAAAGCATCCAGGGAACCTGCCCCCACTGCCCTCTGAGGGAGAGAAATTCCACAGACTCACAAATGATCCGAAAACCATCACCCATTCCTTCTCTCCAGAGATGCTGCCTGTCCCTCTGAGCGACTCCAGCATTTTGTGTGCATCTGCCTTCAGCGGCAGGTTTCAACCTAACCTCGGGTCAGCGGCCAGTGGCCGAATTCACCCAGTCAGTCACAGCAACCACAAGCGGGTGTTTGCAGAACTGATGGCGACAGATGGCACAATGGGCTAAGTGTTCGGCTGGCAACCGGAAGGTAGCCGGTTCGAATCCCGCTTGGAGTGCATACTGTCGTTGTGTCCTTGGGCAAGACACTTCACCCACCTTTGCCTGTGTGTGAATGTGTGTGAATGTGTGTGAGTGACTGGTGGTGGTCGGAGGGGCCGTAGGCGCAGATTGGCAGCCACGCTTCCGTCAGTCTGCCCCAGGGCAGCTGTGGCTACAGAAGTAGCTTACCACCACCGAGTGTGATTGAGGAGTGAATGAATAATGCGATGTAAAGCGCCTTGAGTATTAGAAAGGCGCTATATAAATCCCATCCATCATTATTATCTGTCAATAAAACTCGTGAGGGGCGAGCGCTGTGGAGAAGCAGGGAACTCACCAGAGACTGAGGTACACAAAAATGCTGGAGAAACTCAGCGGGTGCAGCAGCATCTATGGAGCGAAGGAAACAGGCAACGTTGCCTATTTCCTTCGCTCCATAGATGCTGCTGCACCCGCTGAGTTTCTCCAGCATTTTTGTGTACCTTCGATTTTCCAGCATCTGCAGTTCCTTCTTAATCACTAGAGACTAATCTGGCCGGCAGGAAGCGATGAATGTGAATCAGTGGTTCATCTGAGTGCTTTTACAAACGGGAGCTTTGTTGCACAAAGCTTTTGATTCATGCCACGAGAGAGAAAATTAAAAATCTGCCCTGCAATGTCATCTTTTTTTTCCAATTCCATTCAGGGCGAAGGTGTCCAAGATTCAGTTCCGTGGTGGCTCGCTGATTCATTGGCACAGGCGGGTCTACAGCTGATGCTATTTAGGACGCTGAGTCAGTGTGGACGATGACTATATCCACGACCCCCATCGACCTGGGGTGAGTGGACGACTGTGTCCCAGTGCTAACAATCGACACTGAGGGGGACTTGTTAATCACTCGGCACGGGCACAGTTCTACAGTGGCTGCAGATGTCGCGGCAGTGAAATAAAGTCATCGTATATATTTGCTTTACGGAGCCAAAACCAGACACCCGCATCCTCTGGCACGCTGAGAGAACGTCAGATAATCAAAGGACTCACAAAGAGAGTGGCGAGGGAGGGGGAGTTGCTGCTACTCTTCCACTTTCATGTTGCCATCGCTGGAAGGAGTCATCTAGTCATAGATCAAATGCAGCTGGAAATAGAATAGTGTCTGCTTGTGTTCAAAGCTGGGCTGTAAGACTCACCCTCCAATCACCCAGGCACACTGTGTCTGTGTGTGTTAATGTGTCTCGTTCAGTTTAGTCTAAATATATTGAAGTGGGTCACATGCATCATAGAAACATAGAAAATAGGTGCAGGAGTAGGCCATTCGGCCCTTCGAGCCTGCACCGCCATTCAATATGATCATGGCTGATCATCCACTCAGTATCCTGTACCTGTTTTCTCTCCATACCACCTGATCCCTTTAGCCACATTACCGGAGCCCCGCGCGATGTCGGGACCAGTTCCACACAACTCCATACGGCTCCAGCGATCGAAGTGGGGCCGGCCCCGCGAGGCCGTACGGCTCAAGCGACCACGTTAGGTCGCGCTTGCCGCCTGCGGTCGCATGCTCGTGGGACAGGCCCCTTAAGAATAGTAGATTTATATTGAGGCTGTACACAAGAATCATCTCGCACCCAAGTTCAGAGTTGTTAACAATGTTAGAGTCTTAGCTTGGCCATGAAGGGCGGTTATACTGGTGGTGACACTGGTTGGAATTTCAGGGTCATAAAGTCATAAGGAATATAATTAGGCCATTCGGCCCATCGTCTACACCATTCAATCATGGCTGATCTATCTCTCCCTCCTAACCCCATTCCCCTGCCTTCTCCCCATAACCCCTGACACCCATACTAATCAAGAATCTATCTATCTCTGCCTTAAAAATATCAACTGACTTAGACAATAGACAATAGGTGCAGGAGTAGGCCATTTGGCCCTTTGAGCCAGCACCGCCATTCAATGTGATCATGGCTGATGGCCTCCACAGCCTCCTGTGGCAATGAATTCCACAGATTCTCCACCCTCTGACTAAATACATTTCTCCTCATCTCCTTCCTAAAAAAAAACGTCCTTCAATTCTGAGTTGTTAACAAAGTTAGAGTCTTAGCTTGACCATAAAGGCCAGTTGTACTGGTGGTGGCACTGAGTTAGAGTTCTTGCCTGGCAGTGGTGCAGCGGTAGAGTTGTTGCCTCACAGCGCCAGAGAGCCTGGTTTGATCCCGACCACGGATGCTGCCTGTGTGGAGTTTGCACATTCTTCCTGCGACAGCGTAGGATTCCACCATGTGCTCCGGGTTCCTACTGCATTCCAAAGACGTGCAGGTTTGTAGATTCCGTAGATCTGTCCCCCATCCCAGCCGACGCACTAGTTTCACTGTCGCCCTGTTGACTTTCACTGTCTCTATATCTCATTATCACGTGTTGTGAAGGGTCTCGACCCGAAACGTCGCCCATTCCTTCTCTCCAGCGATGCTGCCTGTCCCGCTGAGTTACTCCAGCTTTTTGTGTCTACCTCGTTATCACCTTCCCCACGGCCAACAATGAACCATTGTGGGCTCCACCTTTCCTTGATCATCCTTGCTCTTTTGCATATCTTTCATTCCTTTGTTCCATGTCCCTTCTGTATCTCTCGTTTCCCTCTCCCCTGACTCTCAGTCTGAAGAAGGGTCTCGACCTGAAACGTCACCCATTCCTTCTCTCCAGCGATGCTGCCTGTCCTGCTGAGTTACTACAGGTGCTGCCTGTACGGAGGTGGTGCGTTCTCCCCGTGACCTGCGTGGGTTTTCTCCGGAATAGAAACATAGAAACATAGAAATTACGTGCAGGAGTAGGCCATTCGGCCCTTCGAGCCTGCACCGCCATTCAATATGATCATGGCTGATCATCCAACTCAGTATCCTGTACCTGCCTTCTCTCCATACCCTCTGATCCCCTTAGCCACAAGGGCCACATCTAACTCCCTCTTAAATATAGCCAATGAACTGGCCTCGACTACCCTCTGTGGCAGAGAGTTCCAGAGATTCACCACTCTCTGTGTGAAAAAAGTTCTTCTCATCTCGGTTTTAAAGGATTTCCCCCTTATCCTTAAGCTGTGACCCCTTGTCCTGGACTTCCCCAACATCGGGAGCAATCTTCCTGCATCTAGCCTGTCCAACCCCTTAAGAATTTTATAAGTTTCTATAAGATCCCCTCTCAATCTCCTAAATTCTAGAGAGTATAAACCAAGTCTATCCAGTCTTTCTTCATAAGACAGTCCTGACATCCCAGGAATCAGTCTGGAATCAGTCACCGAGAAACGGGATCTCCGGTTTCCTCCCATACTCCAAAGACGTAGAGGTGTGTAGGTTAATTGGCTTGGTGTAAATGTAAATTGTCCCCGGTGTGTGTTTAGGATAGTGTTAGCGTGCGGGGATCGCTGGTCGGCACGTACTCGGTGGGCCGAATGGCCTGTTTCTGCGCTGTATCTCTAAACTAAACTAAACTAAACTAATCTAAACTTAAAAAACTTCTGAGGTTTGCTGGGCTGGGAGAAAGATTATTTTTTTTCAACATCCATGCCGTGACACTATAACGAGGTTACAATCTCAGAACCGGACAGGAGAGGAAATGGTTTTAATTTTAAAGAACAACTGTTTTTGCCGAGACCACCATAAATCACGAGGAGAATAATAGATACCTGGGGAGTGATTACCAAGTTTGCAATCAGATTGGGGAGTTCAGATGGTGTCAAAAGGCATTAAAATGAAACTTAAGTAACTGCTAAATGCCATCTGTCCTCTTCAAATTGAGATCACGGCCCTGAAACCGAGATGTTGACCTGCGATACATTTGGTGCAAGTTTATGAGCTGATTTTTCATCTTTTTTTTCAGTTTTGGGCAATATGTGAGTAAGAAATGCCAGGCGGGGAATAAAAATAAACAGACACAAAATGCTGGACTAACTCAGCGGGACAGGCATCATCTCTGGAGAGAAGGAATGGGTGACGTTTCGGGTCGAGACCCTTCATATTATATTGCTGAATGGGGAATTTTGGGGATTTAGGGGGCCACAGGTTCAATGGAGGGGGCCACTTTTTTTCCGCTAATAATGTCAGGGGGGGGGGGGGGGGGCACCGGAAAATTAAAGAGCCCAAGGGGGCCATGAACTAAAAAAGGTTGGGAACCATTGCTCTAAGACACCATTTTGTGCACTCTTCCCTCCAATAGTCAATAGACAATAGGTGCAGGAGTAGGCCATTTGGCCCTTCGAGCCAGCACCGCCATTCAATGTGATCATGGCTGATCATCCCCAATCAGTACCCCATTCCTGCCTTCTCCCCATATCCCCTGACTCCGCTATCTTTAAGACCCCTTAACTTTAAAATCGATGAAGGAAAGTCAACATGTGTAAAAGAGGAGCTGCAGATGCTGGTTTGTACCAAAGATAGACACAAAATGGTCGAGTAACTCAGCAGGTCAGGCAGCATCTCTGGAGAAAAGGGATGGTTGAAAGGAAACATCACCTGTCTATCCACCTACCTCCAGAGATGCTGCCTGACCCGCTGTGTTACCTAGTGTGCTTTTGAGCTGGAGCCTGTTTCTGTGCTGTATGTGGAAGAAGGAACTGCAGATGCTGGTTTAAGCCGAAGGTAGACACAAAAAGTTGGAGTAACTCAGCGGGACAGGCAGCCATTCCTTCTCTCCAGAGATGCTGCCTGCCCCGCTGAGTTACTCTAGCTTGTTGTGTCTATCTGTGCTGTATGACTCTAAATGGATCTCACTTTCTCAAAGAACATTGACTTTTCATTATGTTTAAGAAAGAACTGCAGATGCTGAAAAAAATCGAAGGTTGACAAAAATGCTGGAGAAACTCAGCGGGTTAGGCAGCATCTATGGAGCGAAGGAATAGGTGACGTTTCGGGTTGAGACCCAAAACGTCACCTATTCCTTCGCTCCATAGATGCTGCTTCACTCGCTGAGTATCTCCAGCATTTTTGTCTACCTTTGACTTTTCATTAGATAGATACAAAGTCAGGCAACATCTGTGGAGAAAACTAAACTAAACTAAACTAAACTAAACGATTCTGTTTTGAGTTGAGACCCTTCTTCAGACTGGAAATAGAAGGGGGAGGTAATGCCAGTTTAGTTTAGTTTAGTTTAGTTTAGCAGCAAAGGGATACTGCGTAGTGTTGCCAACTGTCCCGTATTAGCCGGGACATCCCGTATATGAGGCTAAATTGGTTTGTCCCAGACAGGACCACCCTTGTCCCGTATTTGACTGCTACTACTCGGGTTAAGGGGACTGTCGGGTCAGAGCGCCGCGTCCGGCCCCGCCTCACCCGTCCCGACGTAGTGCATCCCATGGAGTGCAGTAGCAGCAGCAGCACCTCGCCCGTGGCCCCGTCGGTCGGCAGCCCGGCCAGCTGTCCGATCTTCGGACCTTCGCTTACCGCCGACACCACCACCCCTCCTTCTCATGGCCGATCATCGGTTCATGAGTTGGATGAGGTGCCGGAGTTTTGCGCGCGATGTCGCGCAGCCCGGGCCAAAACTCCACAGCTGGCCCGCCGGCTGGGCTTTGTGTGCAGTCCAGCACCCGGGCCCAACTCATCATTCACCCAGCCACGGCCGAGTCGGTCAATGAATTGCCGTGGGGAATTTGTCCCGTGTTTTGACCTTTTGTCCCTTATTTGTGAGTGAGAAAGTTGGCGACCTTATACTGGGCAGCTTGCAACCCAACGACATGAATTTAGATTCTTCTAATTTCAAGTAACCCCTGCATTCCCTCCCTCCCCCCCTTCCCCACCCTCGTCATCCTACTAGTTCCACTGTCCGCATCCCCGTGTTCCTGCATTGTCACCTCTTCCCCAGCCAACAATGGACCATTGTGGGTTCTACCCTTCCTTGGTCATCTGTTGCCGGCCCTGCTTTGTTCTGGCCTTTTCTTATATCCAGTTCCCCCCCTACTCCCCCTTCCACCGCTGCTCTCAGTCTGAAGAAGGTGACCCGTCCCGACCCGAAACACCACCCATTCCTTCTCTCCAGAGATGCTGCCTGACCCACTGAGTTGCTCCAGCACTTTGTATCTATCTTCAGTGTAACCCAGCATCTGTGGTTCCTCCTTGCACAATAGTTACACGCAAATTCTGCGAGACAGTAAAATAAATTTTTTAAGTGCAAAAAAACCCAATAAATTTGTGAAACTGTGTCAAAACAACATACAGTTTAGTTTATGAACAGTTGAACACTTTAGTTTGTTGTCACGTTTACCGAGGTACAGTTGCCGCATGCTAACCAGTCAGCGGAAAGACAATGCATGATTACAATCGAGCCATTAATGCTGAGTTACTCCAGCATTTTGTGTCGACCTTCTCTTGCGCTTTGGGGGCTTTTAGCACTTCTGCAGATGCGGTTTTATGCGGTGTTCCGTGATTGATGGTGAAGTACTATTAACAATTCCAACGGCTGAAGTGCAGCCTTAGAAATGAACAGGAAAGAGTCAGTAGCTGCATTATTCAGTAACAATGAAGGCTCACAGTTTGACCTGCAGGAGGTTTCGTTTCGTTTCGTTTAGTTTTGAGATACAGCGCGGAAACTGGCCTTTTGGCCCACCGAGTCCGCGCCGGCCAGCGATTTCCCCCCACATTGACACCATCACACACACACACACACACACACACACACACACACACACACACACACACACACACACACACACACACACACACACACACACACACACACACACACACTAGGGCCAGCTTACCAAATTTTACCAAAGCAAATTAACCTACAATCCCGCACGTCTTTGGAGTGTGGAAGGAACCCGGGGCACCCGGGGAAAACCCACGCAGGCCATGTGGAGAACGTACAAACTCCGCACAGACAGCACCCGCGGTCAGGATCGAGCCCGGATCTTTGTCGCTGTGAGGCAGCAAACTCTACCGCTGCGCCACCGTGCCACCCTATGATGGAGGTGTTTGAGCAAACTTGGCTTCACCGTGGAGAAACCACAGAGTGAATCAGCAAAGACTTTGCCATCCACAGCCCTGGCGAGAGCAACACTCAGAGCAGCTGAAGTCCCCTTTAGGACGGCACGGTGGCGCAGTGGTAGAGTTGCTGCCTTACAGCGTCAGAAACTCAAGACTACGGGCACTGTCTGTACGGAGTTTGTCCGTTCTCCCCGTGACCTGCGTGGGTTTTCTCCGAATGCTCCGGTTTCTCCCCACATTACAAAGACGTACAGGTTTTTTTAGGTTAATTGGCTACGGTAAAATTGTAGAATGTCTCTAGTGCGTGTGGAAGAGTGTGCGGGGATCGCTGGTCAGCGCGGGCTCGGCGGGCCGAAGGGCCTGTTTCCGCGCTGTATCTCTAAGACTAAACTCAACTAAACTAAAGTAAATTCTCAAGAAGCAAAGAATTGCAGATGCTGGTTTGTACCAAAGATGGACACAAAGTGCTGGAGTAACTCAGCGAGTCAGGCAGCATCTCTGGAGAAAATGGATGGGTGATGTTTAGAGAAAGTGGATGAGTGAGTCTGAAGAAGGGTTCCGACCCGAAATGTCACCCATCCTTCTTCTCCAGAGATGCTGCCTGACCCGCTGAGTTACTCCAGCACTTTGTGTCTATCTTTAAACTGTGGTTCCTTCCCCAGACCAGTTATCTCCTAGATAACTGGGGCAGCACGGTGGCTCAGCGGTAGAGTTGCTGCCTTACAGCTCTTGCAGCGGCAGAGACCCGGGTTCGATCCCGACTGCGGGCGCTGTCTGTACGGAGTTTGTACGTTCTCCCCGTGACCGTGTGGATTTTCTCCGAGATCTTCGGTTTCCTCCCACACTCCAAAGACGTGCAGGTTTGTAGGTTAATTGGCTTGGTGTATGTGTAAAATTGTCCCTAGTAGTAGGATAGTATTAAAGTGCGGGGATCTCTGGTCAGTGCGGACTTTGTGGGCCGAATGGCCTGTAACTGAACTAAAATACAACCAGCCCAATTTTAACACTTTAGGAACTGCAGATGCTGGTTCACCTATCCATGTCCTCCAGAGATGTTGCCTGACCCGCTGAGTTACTCCAGCACTTTGTGTCCAATTTTAACACTGTTCGCTTTTCGATAAATGTGAAGCTTGATCAGTTATTCGCACGGGATGGAAGGACAAAAGTATCAACAAAAGTATCAAAAGTTCTCCTGACTTTTTCATCTGAGTGAAGAACATCAGGTCCTTGTCAACCCATTAAAAAGACAGACCTTCAACGATGCACCTCTATGAGGAGGTTTACGAGAATGATCCCCGGAATGAGTGGGATAACATGTGATGAGCATTTGACAGCCCTGGGCCTGTACTCGCTGGAGTTTAGAAGGATAAGGGGGGACCTCATTGAAACTTGCCGAATAGTAAAAGGCCCAGATAGAGTGGATGTGGAGAGGATGTTTCCACTGGTGGGAGAGTCTTGGACCAAAGGTCACAGCCTCAGAATTAAAGGACAATAGACAATTGAAAATAGGCATTCAGCCCTTCGAGCCAGCACCACCATTCAATGTGATCATGGCTGATCATCCACAATCAGTATCCCATTCCTGCCTTTTCCCCATATCCCCTGACTCCGCTATCTTTAAGAGCTCTATCTAACTCTCTCTTGAAAGCATCCAGAGAACCGGCCTCCACCGCCCTCTGAGGCAGAGAATTCCACAGACTCACAACGTTCCTTTAGGAAGGAGATGAGGAGGAATTTATTTTGTCAGAGGGTGGTGAATCTGTGGAATTGTTTGACACAGAAGGCTGTGGAGGCCAAGTCAATGGATATTGTTAAGGCAGAGAAAGATAGATTATTGATTAGCACGGGTGTCAGGGGTTATGGGGAGAAGGCAGGAGAATGGGGTTGAGGGGAAAAGATAGATCAGCCATGATTGAATGGCGTAGTAGACATGATGGGCCAAATGGCCTAATGCTGCTCCGAAAAGTGATCACATGAAGTTATGAAGTACCTTTAATGACCTCTGGATGTCCCAGAGCACTTTACTGCCAATTAAGTACTTTGCACGAATGTTCCCCCTTATAATATAGCCACCGCATGAAAGGCTGTATATTGTAAATACTCAGCAGTGTTTTAGTTTCACACTGAGCCCAGATGGTTCGAATAGCACTAACATTTCCCAAGCCTTTAGCCACTACCCTTGCCTCATAGCTACCAACGTCTCCAGGCTTTCACGCTAATCTTCGAGGGCTTCCCCTGAGATCAACTACCCGGAGCAAAGCTCGGATAACCAAGGCCAACTTCAACTAAGCTTCGGGGAAGTGAACGAGGGAGGTGAGAGTTGGGAGCATTTGAACCTTGCTGTGTAAGGAACCGCACAGCGATTCAACATTATCGGGCGGCACGGTGGCGCAGCGATAGAGTTGCTGCCTCACCGCGCCAGAGGCCCGGTATCGATCCCGACTAGGGGTGCTGTCTGTACGGAGTTTGTACGCTCTCTTCGAGACCTGCGTGGGTTTTCTCCGAGATAGACAATAGACAATAGACAATAGTCGTGGGTACTCGTGGCATCAAGTAGGTCAGGGCGTTTTTCTACCCTGATGAAAAATGTCCACGAGTAAAAAAAGGTCGTGAATTAGGTCGTGAAAGAGGGACTGGCCCTAAAGATACAACTAGTGTACAGGTGATCGTTGGTCGGCATGGACTCGGTCGGTCGAAGGGCCTGTTTCCATGCTGTATCTCTAAAACCTATCCAATGCTGCTGGCCAAAATGTGTCCTTAATGAAGCTAACCGGTCAAATCTCTAGTTTCCTCTCGGTGGGGAAGACAGATTTTGAATAAAAGAACACTGAACAAAATTAAAAAGGTAAGGAATTTGGCTGCAATCTCTCAGCCACTAATTTTAAATACCACAAATCGTTAAAATACTTTTCCGTTCTCCTTTACTTTAATTCGGTGTAGACTTTACTTCAGAGATACAGCGCGGAAACAGGCCGCTCGGCCCATCGAGTCCGTGCCGACCTGCGATCACCCCGTACACTAGTTTTATCCTACACGCTGGGGACAATTTACAGAAGCCATTTAACCTGTGACTAGTGGGGTACCGCAAGGCTCAGTGCTGGGACCCCAGCTATTTACAATATATATTAATGATCTGGATGAGGGAATTGAAGGCAATATCTCCAAGTTTGCGGATGACACTAAGCTGGGGGGCAGTGTTAGCTGTGAGGAGGATGCTAGGAGACTGCAAGGTGACTTGGATAGGCTGGGTGAGTGGGCAAATGTTTGGCAGATGCAGTATAATGTGGATAAATGTGAGGTTATCCATTTTGGTGGCAAAAACGGGAAAGCAGACTATTATCTAAATGGTGGCCGACTAGGAAAAGGGGAGATGCAGCGAGACCTGGGTGTCATGGTACACCAGTCATTGAAAGTGGGCATGCAGGTGCAGCAGGCAGTGAAGAAAGCGAATGGTATGTTAGCTTTCATAGCAAAAGGATTTGAGTATAGGAGCAGGGAGGTTCTACTGCAGTTGTACAGGGTCTTGGTGAGACCACACCTGGATATTGCGTACAGTTTTGGTCTCCAAATCTGAGGAAGGACATTATTGCCATAGAGGGAGTGCAGAGAAGGTTCACCAGACTGATTCCTGGGATGTCAGGACTGTCTTATGAAGAAAGACTGGATAGACTTGGTTTATACTCTCTAGAATTTAGGAGATTGAGAGGGGATCTTATAGAAACTTACAAAATTCTTAAGGGGTTGGACAGGCTAGATGCAGGAAGATTGCTCCCGATGTTGGGGAAGTCCAGGACAAGGGGTCACAGCTTAAGGATAAGGGGGAAATCCTTTAAAACCAAGATGAGAAGAACTTTTTTCACACAGAGAGTGGTGAATCTCTGGAACTCTCTGCCACAGAGGGTAGTCGAGGCCAGTTCATTGGCTATATTTAAGAGGGAGTTAGATGTGGCCCTTGTGGCTAAGGGGATCAGAGGGTATGGAGAGAAGGCAGGTACGGGATACTGAGTTGGATGATCAGCCATGATCATATTGAATGGCGGTGCAGGCTCGAAGGGCCGAATGGCCTACTCCTGCACCTAATTTCTATGTTTCTATGTTTCTATGTCTAACCTGCAAACCTGCACGATTTTTGAAACCGAAGCACCCGGAGAAAACCCACGCAGGTCACGGGGAGAACGTACAAACTCCGTACAGACGGCACCCGTAGCCGGGATCGAACCCGGGTCTCTGGCGCCGTGAGGCAGCATCTCTACCGCCGTGCCACCCTACATGAGTTAACAAAACAAAATGCTCTTGCTAAAGTTTTTACACTTTCTGATAATTCCATGTCAAATTCAAGCCTCGGAACAATGTCGGAAGGAACTGCAGACGCTGGTTTAAACTGAAGGTAGACACAAAAAGCTGGAGTAACTCAGCGGGACAGGCAGCATCTCTGGAGAGAAGGAATGGGTGGCGTTTCGGGTCGAGACCCTTCTTCAGGCTCAAGAATTAGATTCAAGCACGTCACCCATTTCTTCTCTCCAGAGATGCTGCCTGTCCCGCCGAGTTACTCCAGCATTTTGTGTCTATCATTGTGTCTGTCTCTGTCTCTCTGTATTGTACCACCATCTGCTGGTTACAGATGGGAACCGAGCGCACATTGAGAGATCTACACAAGTAGTTTGTGCTAATCCATTTGTTATTATGATAGGTGATTAATAGGTCTCCATCAATGGACTGCATTCATATCCAACCCTTTCAAGAAAGGTGTAGGAATGTCTGCAGTGCGTAACCATACTTGGTTTACTCCTGGAAACTCATGCAAATCCATTTGGTATGTGGAGGGACTGCAGATATTTCCATTCAATGGATTATTTCCACACATTTTAATCCTCCTTTCACCAGGGAACCAAAGAAAACAAGTCCCAGACTCTTCACAACTGCATTACATCTAGAAGGCTGTGGAGGCCAAGTCGACGGATATTTTTAAGGTAGAGATAGATAGATTATTGATCAGTACGGGTGTCAGGGGTTATGGGGAGAAGGCAGGAGAATGGGGTTATGGAGGGAAAGATAGATCATCCATGATTGAATGGTGGAGTAGACTTGAAGGGCCGAATGGCTTAATTCTGCTCCTAACACGTGAATTCATGAGGTAAGTTGGTTTGCCATATTCATTTGTATTCATTTCCCCTGTACCCTTATTCCAAAGGTTTGTACCGGTTTCTAGGTTAATTGGCTTGATGTAAATAGTCCCTGGTGCTTGCGTGGGGTGTTTAACAGACAATAAACAATAGACAAGAGGTGCCGGAGTAGGCCATGTGGCCCTTCGAGCCAGCACCGCCATTCAATGTGATCATGGCTACTCATCCACAATCAGTACCCCGTTCCTGCCTTCTCCCCATATCCCCTGACTCCGCTATCTTTAAGAGCCCTATCTAGCTCTCTCTTGAAAGTATCCAGAGAACCAGCCTCCACCGCCCTCTGAGGCAGAGAATTCCACAGACTCACCACACTCTGTGAGAAAAAGTGTTTCCACGTCTCCGTTCTAAATGGCTTACCCCTTATTCTTAAACTGTGGCCCCTGGTTCTGGACTCCCCCAACATCGGGAACACGTTTCCTGCCTCTAGTGTGGTCAAACCCTTAATAATCTTATATGTTTCAATTACATCCCCTCCCAGTTAAAGCCAGTAAAGTCCAAACAAAAAAAGTCCAAGGGTCTCCAATGCAGTAGATAGTAGTTCAGCACTGTTCTCTAGTTGTTGGTAGGATGATTCAGTTGCCTGATAACAGCTGGGAGAAACTGTTCCTGAATCTGGAGGTGTGCGTTTTCACACCTCTGCACCTTTTGCCCGATGGGAGAGGGGAGAAGAGGGAGTGGCCGGGGTGCGACTGGTCCTTGATTATGCTGCTGGCCTTGCCGAGGCAGCGTGAGGTTTAGATGGGGTCAATGGAAGGGAGGTTGGTTTGTGTGATGGTCTGGGCTGCGTCCACAATTCTCTGCAATTTCTTGTAGTCTTGGATGGAGCTGTTCCCAAACCCTGCTCTATTTTCCCCATTTGCTCCACCTTGAGTTTGACCCGATTGTATTTACAGTATGTGTATTATTATCTGATGTGATTAGGGAGCATGCAAAGCAAAGCTTCTCACTATATCTCGGTGTACACAGCAATAACAAACCTGAACCTACACCAACGACAATAGTTGATTATAATACAGAAGTACAGGAGTATAAGAGCAGGGAGGTTCTACTGCAGTTGTACAGGGTCTTGGTGAGACCACACCTGGAGTATTGTGTACAGTTTTGGTCTCCTAATCTGAGGAAAGACATTCTTGCCATAGAGTGAGTACAGAGAAGGTTCACCAGACTGATTCCTGGGATGGCAGGACTTTCATATGAAGAAAGACTGGATAGACTCGGCTTGTACTCGCTAGAATTTAGAAGATTGAGGGGGGATCTTATAGAAACTTACAAAATTCTCAAGGGGTTGGACAGGCTAGATGCAGGAAGATTGTTCCCGATGTTGGGGAAGTCCAGAACAAGGGGTCACAGTTTAAGGATAAGGGGGAAATCTTTTAGGACTGAGATGAGGAAAATATTTTTCACACAGAGAGTGGTGAATCTCTGGAATTCTCTGCCACAGAAGGTAGTTGAGGCCAGTTCATTGGCTATATTTAAGAGGGAGTTAGATGTGGCCCTTGTGGCTAAGGGGATCAGGGGGTATGGAGAGAAGGCAGGTACAGGATACTGAGTTGGATGATCAGCCATGATCATATCGAATGGCGGTGCAGGCTCGAAGGGCCGAACGGCCTACTCCTGCACCTATTTTCTATGTTTCTATGTTTACAACAAAATGGAAAAGCTTTTTGAGTATCAAAAATAAGTCTTGGAAAAATAATGGCACAGAAGTGAATTGGCCTACGCTGTCTGTTTTGGTTTAAGACTTGGGTGGGTTTTCTCCAGGTGCTCCGGTTTCCTCCCACACTCCAAAGACGTACAGGTTTTTAGGTTAATTGGCTTCGGTGTAGATTGTAAATTGTCCCCATTGTGTGTAGGATAGCTCTAGTGTGCGGGGATTGCTGGTCGACGCTGACCCGATGGGCCTGTTTCCGCCCTGTATCCCTAAGACCTAACGTTGCCCAGCCTAATTCAACGTTCCAGCACTAGATCTGTGGCCCTAGCAAGCAGCATTTCTTCAGGCATATTTACAAGCGCTATTCAATCTTTCCTCATAGCTACAGTCTTCCAATCCTGGCAATAGGCTTGTATATCACTCTGCACCTTCTCCAGTGCAGTTGCAGTGTTCCTGCAATGTTGTGAAGGGAAGTGAATGCGGTGGCCAAGCTGAGATCTAACTGGTGTCGTATACGGATTTAGCACAACCATATGCTTGTACCTTGTATGCTTTGGATAAC